>NW_028122470.1:0-87000 GCF_965194805.1 Balaenoptera borealis | reverse complement strand
CCAGATCTCCACAGCTCCTGCTAAGTGGGGTATCCACCTCCAGCCTCCTTCCTTAGATCGCCCCACCTACAAACCAGACCACCCTCCGAATAGCACATTTGCAAGGCTTGGGATTTGCCTGGGGAGTGGCGGTGCAGTGTCAGGGGGAAGAGGTAAAGATACACAAGCCCTGCGGTGTGTGTGCGTCCACGTTCGACTCCAAGTTGCAACCCACCACCAAGACTCTTGCTAAGGCTGTGTTTGCCCAAGTTAACACAGAGGACACGAAGAAGTGCTGCCGCCTTGTGGCGCTTTCCCGTAACAACCACTTGAAAAACTGTGCTCAAGGGCACTTAACATTCACAAGGCCTGCGGGGCTACAAACGACCCCTGCCCTCGAGAAATGTCCTTGGCTAGTTGATCTGAAATGAACTCAAATCTGGCCCGACTCTCAGGCAGAAATTGTTTCAAGGGCTCAGTGGTACTTACACGTATTTTTAAAAACAGCACATCAAATGAAAAAATGCTCAGGATCTGTCATGTTCAGAGAATGCAAAGAAATGTAGACGAGGTGTTCCCTGGCTGCAGTCCTCAAAAAGCCTAAAAAGAGTAAGTGCTCAAGAGGGCAGCCAATAAAGGGAACCCTACTATGCTGTTGGTGGGAGTGTAAATTGATAATAGCCAGTATGGAGATCAGTTAGCAAGTCCCTTACTAAACTAAACACTGGAGCTACCACGAGATACGGAAACCGCACTCCAGTCCGTATAACCAGAGAATACCATCATTGGAATAAACACTTGCACCCCCAACGGACGTTGTGCTACTCTTTACCATAGCCCAGACATACAAACGACCGAAATGTCCAGTGAGAGATGAATGGGATAAAGATGTTGTGCTACTTACATTCTGGCGACTATCACTCATCCAGAAAGCAAAATGAACCCATGCTATTTGCAGCAACATGGATGGAGCAGTAGATGATCTCACTAATTCTGGTAATTTAGAGACAAAAAGACACATATTCCAGGATATCACTTATATGTGGAGTCTAAAAAGGGATACAAAGGATGTAGTATACAAAGGAAACACAGGTTCACAAACGGGAAGAAGAAGTGTACAGTTCCCAGAGGGGGAAATTGGGGATCGGGAAGGATGAAGTCGGAGGTTGGGATTAACAGAAACACACTAATGTATCAAAAAGAATTCATCAACGATGACACACCTGATAGCACAAGGAACGCTACTCAATATTCTTCAATAACCTAACAGGGGAGAAGAATCCAAAATACTACAGGTACAGCTACATTCATAACTTCATCACCTTGCTGTCGAACTCAAACACAACACCGTATATAAACTATGCTGAAATAGGAAATCAATACTAAATTATAAAACAAGTAAAAGGCAAGAAATGCCTACTCTATTACCCTCAGGCCTCTGTGACGTGGGCTGATGTCACAACCCTAGAGGCCTCAGCAGGCCTGGGTCCCAAGGCTGGAGTATGCTGTTGCTGAGGGAGACAGGAAGGAGGACGTGCCACCAGATCACCGGCCCCTTGGACCTCTATTGCCCATTCTGCTCTGCATGGTACCACAACCTCCTGATCCAAGACAGTCCTCTTACAGGTAAGCAAAGCCTAGTGTACCCAAATGTTGGTAGACCCCGCTGGGAGGGAAGAGCTGTGAAAAGACATTGGATCTCCACAGCTCCTGCTAGTGGGGTTCGTACCTCCAGCCTCCCTCCTTCCTTAGAATCGCCCCACCTACAAACCACAGCACCCTCCGAATAGCACATTTGCAAGGCTTGGGATTTGCCTGGGGTCTGGCTGTGCAGGGTAAGGGGGAAGAGGTAAACACACACAAGCCCTGTGGTGTGTGTTCAGCCACTTTCGACTCCAATTTGCAACCCAACACCAAGACTCCCTCTAAGGCTCGGTTTGCCCAAGTTAACACAGAGGACACGAAGAAGTGCTGCCACATCGTGGCGCTTTCCTGTAACAACAACTTGAAAAACTGTGCTCAAGGGCACTTAATATTCACAAGGCCTGCGGGGCTGCAAACGACCCCTGCCCTGGAGTAACGTCCTGGGCTAGGTAATGTGAAATGAATTCAAATCAGGCCCGACCCCCAAGCAGAAATGTTTCAAGAGCTCAATGATCCTCACACGCTTTTAAAAAACAGCACATCCAATCAAAAGATGTTCAGCATCTATCATGATTAGAGAATGCAAATAAATGGAGACGAGGTGTTCCCTCCCTGCAGTCCTCAAAAAACCTGAAAAGAGTAAGTGCTCAAGAGGGTAGGCAGAAAAGGGGATCCTACTATGCTGTTGGTGGAAATGTAAATTGCTAACAGCCAGTATGGAGATCAGTAGGCATGTTCCTTACTAAACTGTAAACTGGAGCTACCACGAGACTTGGCATCCCCACTCCAGTTTGTATAACAAGAGAATACCATCATTGGAATAAAACATTTGCCCCCCCCCAACGGTCGTTGTGGTACTCTTTGCCATAGCCAAGACACCCAAACGACCAGAATGTCCAGCGAGAGATGATTGGATAAAGAAGTTGTGCTACCTATACCCCCTGGACTGTCACTCATCCAGACAACAAAATGAACTCATGCTATTTGTAGCTTCACGGATGGAGCAGTAGATGATCACACTAATTCTGGAAAATTAGAGACAGAAAGACACATATCCCAGGATATCACTTACATGTGCAGTCGAAAAATGGAGACCAAGGAACGTAATGTACAGAGCAAACACAGACTCACAAACGGAGACACAAAATGTAGAGTTACCATCGGGGGAAATTGGGGATCGGAGAAAGATGAAGTAAGGGGTTGGCATTAACAGAAACACAGTAATGTATCAAAAAGAGTTCATCAACGATGACGCACCTGATAGCACAGGGAACGCTATTCAATATTCTTCAATAACCTAACAGGGAAGAGAATCCGAAATACTCCAGGTACAGCTACGTTTAGAACTGCATCAAGTTGCTGTAGGACTCAAATAGACACAACATTGTATATAAATTATGCTGAAATAGAAAATCAATATTAAATTATAAAACAAGAAAAAGGCAAGAAATGCCTACTCTATTACCCTCAGGCCTCTGTGACGTGGGCTGATGACACAACCCTAGAGCCTCAGCAGGCCTGGGTCCCAAGGTTGCGGTATGCTGGTGCTGAGGGAGACAGGAAGGAGCACGTGCCACCAGATCAGCGGCCCCTTGGACCTCTATTGGCCATTCTCCTCTGCATGGTACCACAACCTCCCGATCCAAGACAGCCCCCTTACAGGTAAGCAAAGCCTAGTGTACCCAAATGATGGTAGACCCGCTGGGAGGGAGGAGCTGTGAAAGGACACCAGATCTCCACAGCTCCTGCTAAGTGGGGTATCCACCTCCAGCCTCCTTCCTTAGAATCGCCCCACCTACAAACCAGACCACCCTCCGAATAGCACATTTGCAAGGCTTGGGATTTGCCTGGGGAGTGGCGGTGCAGTGTCAGGGGGAAGAGGTAAAGATACACAAGCCCTGCGGTGTGTGTGCGTCCACGTTCGACTCCAAGTTGCAACCCACCACCAAGACTCTTGCTAAGGCTGTGTTTGCCCAAGTTAACACAGAGGACACGAAGAAGTGCTGCCGCCTTGTGGCGCTTTCCCGTAACAACCACTTGAAAAACTGTGCTCAAGGGCACTTAACATTCACAAGGCCTGCGGGGCTACAAACGACCCCTGCCCTCGAGAAATGTCCTTGGCTAGTTGATCTGAAATGAACTCAAATCTGGCCCGACTCTCAGGCAGAAATGTTTCAAGGGCTCAGTGGTACTTACACGTATTTTTAAAAACAGCACATCAAATGAAAAAATGCTCAGGATCTGTCATGTTCAGAGAATGCAAAGAAATGTAGACGAGGTGTTCCCTGGCTGCAGTCCTCAAAAAGCCTAAAAAGAGTAAGTGCTCAAGAGGGCAGCCAATAAAGGGAACCCTACTATGCTGTTGGTGGGAGTGTAAATTGATAATAGCCAGTATGGAGATCAGTTAGCAAGTCCCTTACTAAACTAAACACTGGAGCTACCACGAGATACGGAAACCGCACTCCAGTCCGTATAACCAGAGAATACCATCATTGGAATAAAACACTTGCACCCCAACGGACGTTGTGCTACTCTTTACCATAGCCCAGACATACAAACGACCGAAATGTCCAGTGAGAGATGAATGGATAAAGATGTTGTGCTACTTACATTCTGGCGACTATCACTCATCCAGAAAGCAAAATGAACCCATGCTATTTGCAGCAACATGGATGGAGCAGTAGATGATCTCACTAATTCTGGTAATTTAGAGACAAAAAGACACATATTCCAGGATATCACTTATATGTGGAGTCTAAAAAGGGATACAAAGGATGTAGTATACAAAGGAAACACAGGTTCACAAACGGAAGAAAGAAGTGTACAGTTCCCAGAGGGGGAAATTGGGGATCGGGGAAGGATGAAGTCGGAGGTTGGGATTAACAGAAACACACTAATGTATCAAAAAGAATTCATCAACGATGACACACCTGATAGCACAAGGAACGCTACTCAATATTCTTCAATAACCTAACAGGGAGAAGAATCCAAAATACTACAGGTACAGCTACATTCATAACTTCATCACCTTGCTGTCGAACTCAAACACAACACCGTATATAAACTATGCTGAAATAGGAAATCAATACTAAATTATAAAACAAGTAAAAGGCAAGAAATGCCTACTCTATTACCCTCAGGCCTCTGTGACGTGGGCTGATGTCACAACCCTAGAGCCTCAGCAGGCCTGGGTCCCAAGGCTGGAGTATGCTGTTGCTGAGGGAGACAGGAAGGAGGACGTGCCACCAGATCACCGGCCCCTTGGACCTCTATTGCCCATTCTGCTCTGCATGGTACCACAACCTCCTGATCCAAGACAGTCCTCTTACAGGTAAGCAAAGCCTAGTGTACCCAAATGTTGGTAGACCCGCTGGGAGGGAAGAGCTGTGAAAAGACATTGGATCTCCACAGCTCCTGCTAGTGGGGTTCGTACCTCCAGCCTCCTTCCTTAGAATCGCCCCACCTACAAACCACAGCACCCTCCGAATAGCACATTTGCAAGGCTTGGGATTTGCCTGGGGTCTGGCTGTGCAGGGTAAGGGGGAAGAGGTAAACACACACAAGCCCCTGTGGTGTGTGTTCAGCCACTTTCGACTCCAATTTGCAACCCAACACCAAGACTCCCTCTAAGGCTCGGTTTGCCCAAGTTAACACAGAGGACACGAAGAAGTGCTGCCACATCGTGGCGCTTTCCTGTAACAACAACTTGAAAAACTGTGCTCAAGGGCACTTAATATTCACAAGGCCTGCGGGGCTGCAAACGACCCCTGCCCTGGAGTAACGTCCTGGGCTAGGTAATGTGAAATGAATTCAAATCAGGCCCGACCCCCAAGCAGAAATGTTTCAAGAGCTCAATGATCCTCACACGCTTTTTAAAAAACAGCACATCCAATCAAAAGATGTTCAGCATCTATCATGATTAGAGAATGCAAATAAATGGAGACGAGGTGTTCCCTCCCTGCAGTCCTCAAAAAACCTGAAAAGAGTAAGTGCTCAAGAGGGTAGGCAGAAAAGGGGATCCTACTATGCTGTTGGTGGAAATGTAAATTGCTAACAGCCAGTATGGAGATCAGTAGGCATGTTTCCTTACTAAACTGTAAACTGGAGCTACCACGAGACTTGGCATCCCCACTCCAGTTTGTATAACAAGAGAATACCATCATTGGAATAAAACATTTGCCCCCCCCCAACGGTCGTTGTGGTACTCTTTGCCATAGCCAAGACACCCAAACGACCAGAATGTCCAGCGAGAGATGATTGGATAAAGAAGTTGTGCTACCTATACCCCCTGGACTGTCACTCATCCAGACAACAAAATGAACTCATGCTATTTGTAGCTTCACGGATGGAGCAGTAGATGATCACACTAATTCTGGAAAATTAGAGACAGAAAGACACATATCCCAGGATATCACTTACATGTGCAGTCGAAAAATGGAGACCAAGGAACGTAATGTACAGAGCAAACACAGACTCACAAACGGAGACACAAAATGTAGAGTTACCATCGGGGGAAATTGGGGATCGGAGAAAGATGAAGTAAGGGGTTGGCATTAACAGAAACACAGTAATGTATCAAAAAGAGTTCATCAACGATGACGCACCTGATAGCACAGGGAACGCTATTCAATATTCTTCAATAACCTAACAGGGAAGAGAATCCGAAATACTCCAGGTACAGCTACGTTTAGAACTGCATCAAGTTGCTGTAGGACTCAAATAGACACAACATTGTATATAAATTATGCTGAAATAGAAAATCAATATTAAATTATAAAACAAGAAAAAGGCAAGAAATGCCTACTCTATTACCCTCAGGCCTCTGTGACGTGGGCTGATGACACAACCCTAGAGCCTCAGCAGGCCTGGGTCCCAAGGTTGCGGTATGCTGGTGCTGAGGGAGACAGGAAGGAGCACGTGCCACCAGATCAGCGGCCCCTTGGACCTCTATTGGCCATTCTCCTCTGCATGGTACCACAACCTCCCGATCCAAGACAGCCCCCTTACAGGTAAGCAAAGCCTAGTGTACCCAAATGATGGTAGACCCGCTGGGAGGGAGGAGCTGTGAAAGGACACCAGATCTCCACAGCTCCTGCTAAGTGGGGTATCCACCTCCAGCCTCCTTCCTTAGAATCGCCCCACCTACAAACCAGACCACCCTCCGAATAGCACATTTGCAAGGCTTGGGATTTGCCTGGGGAGTGGCGGTGCAGTGTCAGGGGGAAGAAGTAAAGATACACAAGCCCTGCGGTGTGTGTGCGTCCACGTTCGACTCCAAGTTGCAACCCACCACCAAGACTCTTGCTAAGGCTGTGTTTGCCCAAGTTAACACAGAGGACACGAAGAAGTGCTGCCGCCTTGTGGCGCTTTCCCGTAACAACCACTTGAAAAACTGTGCTCAAGGGCACTTAACATTCACAAGGCCTGCGGGGCTACAAACGACCCCTGCCCTCGAGAAATGTCCTTGGCTAGTTGATCTGAAATGAACTCAAATCTGGCCCGACTCTCAGGCAGAAATGTTTCAAGGGCTCAGTGGTACTTACACGTATTTTTAAAAACAGCACATCAAATGAAAAAATGCTCAGGATCTGTCATGTTCAGAGAATGCAAAGAAATGTAGACGAGGTGTTCCCTGGCTGCAGTCCTCAAAAAGCCTAAAAAGAGTAAGTGCTCAAGAGGGCAGCCAATAAAGGGAACCCTACTATGCTGTTGGTGGGAGTGTAAATTGATAATAGCCAGTATGGAGATCAGTTAGCAAGTCCCTTACTAAACTAAACACTGGAGCTACCACGAGATACGGAAACCGCACTCCAGTCCGTATAACCAGAGAATACCATCATTGGAATAAAACACTTGCACCCCAACGGACGTTGTGCTACTCTTTACCATAGCCCAGACATACAAACGACCGAAATGTCCAGTGAGAGATGAATGGATAAAGATGTTGTGCTACTTACATTCTGGCGACTATCACTCATCCAGAAAGCAAAATGAACCCATGCTATTTGCAGCAACATGGATGGAGCAGTAGATGATCTCACTAATTCTGGTAATTTAGAGACAAAAAGACACATATTCCAGGATATCACTTATATGTGGAGTCTAAAAAGGGATACAAAGGATGTAGTATACAAAGGAAACACAGGTTCACAAACGGAAGAAAGAAGTGTACAGTTCCCAGAGGGGGAAATTGGGGATCGGGGAAGGATGAAGTCGGAGGTTGGGATTAACAGAAACACACTAATGTATCAAAAAGAATTCATCAACGATGACACACCTGATAGCACAAGGAACGCTACTCAATATTCTTCAATAACCTAACAGGGAGAAGAATCCAAAATACTACAGGTACAGCTACATTCATAACTTCATCACCTTGCTGTCGAACTCAAACACAACACCGTATATAAACTATGCTGAAATAGGAAATCAATACTAAATTATAAAACAAGTAAAAGGCAAGAAATGCCTACTCTATTACCCTCAGGCCTCTGTGACGTGGGCTGATGTCACAACCCTAGAGCCTCAGCAGGCCTGGGTCCCAAGGCTGGAGTATGCTGTTGCTGAGGGAGACAGGAAGGAGGACGTGCCACCAGATCACCGGCCCCTTGGACCTCTATTGCCCATTCTGCTCTGCATGGTACCACAACCTCCTGATCCAAGACAGTCCTCTTACAGGTAAGCAAAGCCTAGTGTACCCAAATGTTGGTAGACCCGCTGGGAGGGAAGAGCTGTGAAAAGACATTGGATCTCCACAGCTCCTGCTAGTGGGGTTCGTACCTCCAGCCTCCTTCCTTAGAATCGCCCCACCTACAAACCACAGCACCCTCCGAATAGCACATTTGCAAGGCTTGGGATTTGCCTGGGGTCTGGCTGTGCAGGGTAAGGGGGAAGAGGTAAACACACACAAGCCCTGTGGTGTGTGTTCAGCCACTTTCGACTCCAATTTGCAACCCAACACCAAGACTCCCTCTAAGGCTCGGTTTGCCCAAGTTAACACAGAGGACACGAAGAAGTGCTGCCACATCGTGGCGCTTTCCTGTAACAACAACTTGAAAAACTGTGCTCAAGGGCACTTAATATTCACAAGGCCTGCGGGGCTGCAAACGACCCCTGCCCTGGAGTAACGTCCTGGGCTAGGTAATGTGAAATGAATTCAAATCAGGCCCGACCCCCAAGCAGAAATGTTTCAAGAGCTCAATGATCCTCACACGCTTTTTAAAAAACAGCACATCCAATCAAAAGATGTTCAGCATCTATCATGATTAGAGAATGCAAATAAATGGAGACGAGGTGTTCCCTCCCTGCAGTCCTCAAAAAACCTGAAAAGAGTAAGTGCTCAAGAGGGTAGGCAGAAAAGGGGATCCTACTATGCTGTTGGTGGAAATGTAAATTGCTAACAGCCAGTATGGAGATCAGTAGGCATGTTCCTTACTAAACTGTAAACTGGAGCTACCACGAGACTTGGCATCCCCACTCCAGTTTGTATAACAAGAGAATACCATCATTGGAATAAAACATTTGCCCCCCCCCAACGGTCGTTGTGGTACTCTTTGCCATAGCCAAGACACCCAAACGACCAGAATGTCCAGCGAGAGATGATTGGATAAAGAAGTTGTGCTACCTATACCCCCTGGACTGTCACTCATCCAGACAACAAAATGAACTCATGCTATTTGTAGCTTCACGGATGGAGCAGTAGATGATCACACTAATTCTGGAAAATTAGAGACAGAAAGACACATATCCCAGGATATCACTTACATGTGCAGTCGAAAAATGGAGACCAAGGAACGTAATGTACAGAGCAAACACAGACTCACAAACGGAGACACAAAATGTAGAGTTACCATCGGGGGAAATTGGGGATCGGAGAAAGATGAAGTAAGGGGTTGGCATTAACAGAAACACAGTAATGTATCAAAAAGAGTTCATCAACGATGACGCACCTGATAGCACAGGGAACGCTATTCAATATTCTTCAATAACCTAACAGGGAAGAGAATCCGAAATACTCCAGGTACAGCTACGTTTAGAACTGCATCAAGTTGCTGTAGGACTCAAATAGACACAACATTGTATATAAATTATGCTGAAATAGAAAATCAATATTAAATTATAAAACAAGAAAAAGGCAAGAAATGCCTACTCTATTACCCTCAGGCCTCTGTGACGTGGGCTGATGACACAACCCTAGAGCCTCAGCAGGCCTGGGTCCCAAGGTTGCGGTATGCTGGTGCTGAGGGAGACAGGAAGGAGCACGTGCCACCAGATCAGCGGCCCCTTGGACCTCTATTGGCCATTCTCCTCTGCATGGTACCACAACCTCCCGATCCAAGACAGCCCCCTTACAGGTAAGCAAAGCCTAGTGTACCCAAATGATGGTAGACCCGCTGGGAGGGAGGAGCTGTGAAAGGACACCAGATCTCCACAGCTCCTGCTAAGTGGGGTATCCACCTCCAGCCTCCTTCCTTAGAATCGCCCCACCTACACACCAGACCACCCTCCGAATAGCACATTTGCAAGGCTTGGGATTTGCCTGGGGAGTGGCGGTGCAGTGTCAGGGGGAAGAGGTAAAGATACACAAGCCCTGCGGTGTGTGTGCGTCCACGTTCGACTCCAAGTTGCAACCCACCACCAAGACTCTTGCTAAGGCTGTGTTTGCCCAAGTTAACACAGAGGACACGAAGAAGTGCTGCCGCCTTGTGGCGCTTTCCCGTAACAACCACTTGAAAAACTGTGCTCAAGGGCACTTAACATTCACAAGGCCTGCGGGGCTACAAACGACCCCTGCCCTCGAGAAATGTCCTTGGCTAGTTGATCTGAAATGAACTCAAATCTGGCCCGACTCTCAGGCAGAAATGTTTCAAGGGCTCAGTGGTACTTACACGTATTTTTAAAAACAGCACATCAAATGAAAAAATGCTCAGGATCTGTCATGTTCAGAGAATGCAAAGAAATGTAGACGAGGTGTTCCCTGGCTGCAGTCCTCAAAAAGCCTAAAAAGAGTAAGTGCTCAAGAGGGCAGCCAATAAAGGGAACCCTACTATGCTGTTGGTGGGAGTGTAAATTGATAATAGCCAGTATGGAGATCAGTTAGCAAGTCCCTTACTAAACTAAACACTGGAGCTACCACGAGATACGGAAACCGCACTCCAGTCCGTATAACCAGAGAATACCATCATTGGAATAAAACACTTGCACCCCAACGGACGTTGTGCTACTCTTTACCATAGCCCAGACATACAAACGACCGAAATGTCCAGTGAGAGATGAATGGATAAAGATGTTGTGCTACTTACATTCTGGCGACTATCACTCATCCAGAAAGCAAAATGAACCCATGCTATTTGCAGCAACATGGATGGAGCAGTAGATGATCTCACTAATTCTGGTAATTTAGAGACAAAAAGACACATATTCCAGGATATCACTTATATGTGGAGTCTAAAAAGGGATACAAAGGATGTAGTATACAAAGGAAACACAGGTTCACAAACGGAAGAAAGAAGTGTACAGTTCCCAGAGGGGGAAATTGGGGATCGGGGAAGGATGAAGTCGGAGGTTGGGATTAACAGAAACACACTAATGTATCAAAAAGAATTCATCAACGATGACACACCTGATAGCACAAGGAACGCTACTCAATATTCTTCAATAACCTAACAGGGAGAAGAATCCAAAATACTACAGGTACAGCTACATTCATAACTTCATCACCTTGCTGTCGAACTCAAACACAACACCGTATATAAACTATGCTGAAATAGGAAATCAATACTAAATTATAAAACAAGTAAAAGGCAAGAAATGCCTACTCTATTACCCTCAGGCCTCTGTGACGTGGGCTGATGTCACAACCCTAGAGCCTCAGCAGGCCTGGGTCCCAAGGCTGGAGTATGCTGTTGCTGAGGGAGACAGGAAGGAGGACGTGCCACCAGATCACCGGCCCCTTGGACCTCTATTGCCCATTCTGCTCTGCATGGTACCACAACCTCCTGATCCAAGACAGTCCTCTTACAGGTAAGCAAAGCCTAGTGTACCCAAATGTTGGTAGACCCGCTGGGAGGGAAGAGCTGTGAAAAGACATTGGATCTCCACAGCTCCTGCTAGTGGGGTTCGTACCTCCAGCCTCCTTCCTTAGAATCGCCCCACCTACAAACCACAGCACCCTCCGAATAGCACATTTGCAAGGCTTGGGATTTGCCTGGGGTCTGGCTGTGCAGGGTAAGGGGGAAGAGGTAAACACACACAAGCCCTGTGGTGTGTGTTCAGCCACTTTCGACTCCAATTTGCAACCCAACACCAAGACTCCCTCTAAGGCTCGGTTTGCCCAAGTTAACACAGAGGACACGAAGAAGTGCTGCCACATCGTGGCGCTTTCCTGTAACAACAACTTGAAAAACTGTGCTCAAGGGCACTTAATATTCACAAGGCCTGCGGGGCTGCAAACGACCCCTGCCCTGGAGTAACGTCCTGGGCTAGGTAATGTGAAATGAATTCAAATCAGGCCCGACCCCCAAGCAGAAATGTTTCAAGAGCTCAATGATCCTCACACGCTTTTTAAAAAACAGCACATCCAATCAAAAGATGTTCAGCATCTATCATGATTAGAGAATGCAAATAAATGGAGACGAGGTGTTCCCTCCCTGCAGTCCTCAAAAAACCTGAAAAGAGTAAGTGCTCAAGAGGGTAGGCAGAAAAGGGGATCCTACTATGCTGTTGGTGGAAATGTAAATTGCTAACAGCCAGTATGGAGATCAGTAGGCATGTTCCTTACTAAACTGTAAACTGGAGCTACCACGAGACTTGGCATCCCCACTCCAGTTTGTATAACAAGAGAATACCATCATTGGAATAAAACATTTGCCCCCCCCCAACGGTCGTTGTGGTACTCTTTGCCATAGCCAAGACACCCAAACGACCAGAATGTCCAGCGAGAGATGATTGGATAAAGAAGTTGTGCTACCTATACCCCCTGGACTGTCACTCATCCAGACAACAAAATGAACTCATGCTATTTGTAGCTTCACGGATGGAGCAGTAGATGATCACACTAATTCTGGAAAATTAGAGACAGAAAGACACATATCCCAGGATATCACTTACATGTGCAGTCGAAAAATGGAGACCAAGGAACGTAATGTACAGAGCAAACACAGACTCACAAACGGAGACACAAAATGTAGAGTTACCATCGGGGGAAATTGGGGATCGGAGAAAGATGAAGTAAGGGGTTGGCATTAACAGAAACACAGTAATGTATCAAAAAGAGTTCATCAACGATGACGCACCTGATAGCACAGGGAACGCTATTCAATATTCTTCAATAACCTAACAGGGAAGAGAATCCGAAATACTCCAGGTACAGCTACGTTTAGAACTGCATCAAGTTGCTGTAGGACTCAAATAGACACAACATTGTATATAAATTATGCTGAAATAGAAAATCAATATTAAATTATAAAACAAGAAAAAGGCAAGAAATGCCTACTCTATTACCCTCAGGCCTCTGTGACGTGGGCTGATGACACAACCCTAGAGCCTCAGCAGGCCTGGGTCCCAAGGTTGCGGTATGCTGGTGCTGAGGGAGACAGGAAGGAGCACGTGCCACCAGATCAGCGGCCCCTTGGACCTCTATTGGCCATTCTCCTCTGCATGGTACCACAACCTCCCGATCCAAGACAGCCCCCTTACAGGTAAGCAAAGCCTAGTGTACCCAAATGATGGTAGACCCGCTGGGAGGGAGGAGCTGTGAAAGGACACCAGATCTCCACAGCTCCTGCTAAGTGGGGTATCCACCTCCAGCCTCCTTCCTTAGAATCGCCCCACCTACAAACCAGACCACCCTCCGAATAGCACATTTGCAAGGCTTGGGATTTGCCTGGGGAGTGGCGGTGCAGTGTCAGGGGGAAGAGGTAAAGATACACAAGCCCTGCGGTGTGTGTGCGTCCACGTTCGACTCCAAGTTGCAACCCACCACCAAGACTCTTGCTAAGGCTGTGTTTGCCCAAGTTAACACAGAGGACACGAAGAAGTGCTGCCGCCTTGTGGCGCTTTCCCGTAACAACCACTTGAAAAACTGTGCTCAAGGGCACTTAACATTCACAAGGCCTGCGGGGCTACAAACGACCCCTGCCCTCGAGAAATGTCCTTGGCTAGTTGATCTGAAATGAACTCAAATCTGGCCCGACTCTCAGGCAGAAATGTTTCAAGGGCTCAGTGGTACTTACACGTATTTTTAAAAACAGCACATCAAATGAAAAAATGCTCAGGATCTGTCATGTTCAGAGAATGCAAAGAAATGTAGACGAGGTGTTCCCTGGCTGCAGTCCTCAAAAAGCCTAAAAAGAGTAAGTGCTCAAGAGGGCAGCCAATAAAGGGAACCCTACTATGCTGTTGGTGGGAGTGTAAATTGATAATAGCCAGTATGGAGATCAGTTAGCAAGTCCCTTACTAAACTAAACACTGGAGCTACCACGAGATACGGAAACCGCACTCCAGTCCGTATAACCAGAGAATACCATCATTGGAATAAAACACTTGCACCCCAACGGACGTTGTGCTACTCTTTACCATAGCCCAGACATACAAACGACCGAAATGTCCAGTGAGAGATGAATGGATAAAGATGTTGTGCTACTTACATTCTGGCGACTATCACTCATCCAGAAAGCAAAATGAACCCATGCTATTTGCAGCAACATGGATGGAGCAGTAGATGATCTCACTAATTCTGGTAATTTAGAGACAAAAAGACACATATTCCAGGATATCACTTATATGTGGAGTCTAAAAAGGGATACAAAGGATGTAGTATACAAAGGAAACACAGGTTCACAAACGGAAGAAAGAAGTGTACAGTTCCCAGAGGGGGAAATTGGGGATCGGGGAAGGATGAAGTCGGAGGTTGGGATTAACAGAAACACACTAATGTATCAAAAAGAATTCATCAACGATGACACACCTGATAGCACAAGGAACGCTACTCAATATTCTTCAATAACCTAACAGGGAGAAGAATCCAAAATACTACAGGTACAGCTACATTCATAACTTCATCACCTTGCTGTCGAACTCAAACACAACACCGTATATAAACTATGCTGAAATAGGAAATCAATACTAAATTATAAAACAAGTAAAAGGCAAGAAATGCCTACTCTATTACCCTCAGGCCTCTGTGACGTGGGCTGATGTCACAACCCTAGAGCCTCAGCAGGCCTGGGTCCCAAGGCTGGAGTATGCTGTTGCTGAGGGAGACAGGAAGGAGGACGTGCCACCAGATCACCGGCCCCTTGGACCTCTATTGCCCATTCTGCTCTGCATGGTACCACAACCTCCTGATCCAAGACAGTCCTCTTACAGGTAAGCAAAGCCTAGTGTACCCAAATGTTGGTAGACCCGCTGGGAGGGAAGAGCTGTGAAAAGACATTGGATCTCCACAGCTCCTGCTAGTGGGGTTCGTACCTCCAGCCTCCTTCCTTAGAATCGCCCCACCTACAAACCACAGCACCCTCCGAATAGCACATTTGCAAGGCTTGGGATTTGCCTGGGGTCTGGCTGTGCAGGGTAAGGGGGAAGAGGTAAACACACACAAGCCCTGTGGTGTGTGTTCAGCCACTTTCGACTCCAATTTGCAACCCAACACCAAGACTCCCTCTAAGGCTCGGTTTGCCCAAGTTAACACAGAGGACACGAAGAAGTGCTGCCACATCGTGGCGCTTTCCTGTAACAACAACTTGAAAAACTGTGCTCAAGGGCACTTAATATTCACAAGGCCTGCGGGGCTGCAAACGACCCCTGCCCTGGAGTAACGTCCTGGGCTAGGTAATGTGAAATGAATTCAAATCAGGCCCGACCCCCAAGCAGAAATGTTTCAAGAGCTCAATGATCCTCACACGCTTTTTAAAAAACAGCACATCCAATCAAAAGATGTTCAGCATCTATCATGATTAGAGAATGCAAATAAATGGAGACGAGGTGTTCCCTCCCTGCAGTCCTCAAAAAACCTGAAAAGAGTAAGTGCTCAAGAGGGTAGGCAGAAAAGGGGATCCTACTATGCTGTTGGTGGAAATGTAAATTGCTAACAGCCAGTATGGAGATCAGTAGGCATGTTCCTTACTAAACTGTAAACTGGAGCTACCACGAGACTTGGCATCCCCACTCCAGTTTGTATAACAAGAGAATACCATCATTGGAATAAAACATTTGCCCCCCCCCAACGGTCGTTGTGGTACTCTTTGCCATAGCCAAGACACCCAAACGACCAGAATGTCCAGCGAGAGATGATTGGATAAAGAAGTTGTGCTACCTATACCCCCTGGACTGTCACTCATCCAGACAACAAAATGAACTCATGCTATTTGTAGCTTCACGGATGGAGCAGTAGATGATCACACTAATTCTGGAAAATTAGAGACAGAAAGACACATATCCCAGGATATCACTTACATGTGCAGTCGAAAAATGGAGACCAAGGAACGTAATGTACAGAGCAAACACAGACTCACAAACGGAGACACAAAATGTAGAATTACCATCGGGGGAAATTGGGGATCGGAGAAAGATGAAGTAAGGGGTTGGCATTAACAGAAACACAGTAATGTATCAAAAAGAGTTCATCAACGATGACGCACCTGATAGCACAGGGAACACTATTCAATATTCTTCAATAACCTAACAGGGAAGAGAATCCGAAATACTCCAGGTACAGCTACGTTTAGAACTGCATCAAGTTGCTGTAGGACTCAAATAGACACAACATTGTATATAAATTATGCTGAAATAGAAAATCAATATTAAATTATAAAACAAGAAAAAGGCAAGAAATGCCTACTCTATTACCCTCAGGCCTCTGTGACGTGGGCTGATGACACAACCCTAGAGCCTCAGCAGGCCTGGGTCCCAAGGTTGCGGTATGCTGGTGCTGAGGGAGACAGGAAGGAGCACGTGCCACCAGATCAGCGGGCCCTTGGACCTCTATTGGCCATTCTCCTCTGCATGGTACCACAACCTCCCGATCCAAGACAGCCCCCTTACAGGTAAGCAAAGCCTAGTGTACCCAAATGATGGTAGACCCGCTGGGAGGGAGGAGCTGTGAAAGGACACCAGATCTCCACAGCTCCTGCTAAGTGGGGTATCCACCTCCAGCCTCCTTCCTTAGAATCGCCCCACCTACACACCAGACCACCCTCCGAATAGCACATTTGCAAGGCTTGGGATTTGCCTGGGGAGTGGCGGTGCAGTGTCAGGGGGAAGAGGTAAAGATACACAAGCCCTGCGGTGTGTGTGCGTCCACGTTCGACTCCAAGTTGCAACCCACCACCAAGACTCTTGCTAAGGCTGTGTTTGCCCAAGTTAACACAGAGGACACGAAGAAGTGCTGCCGCCTTGTGGCGCTTTCCCGTAACAACCACTTGAAAAACTGTGCTCAAGGGCACTTAACATTCACAAGGCCTGCGGGGCTACAAACGACCCCTGCCCTCGAGAAATGTCCTTGGCTAGTTGATCTGAAATGAACTCAAATCTGGCCCGACTCTCAGGCAGAAATGTTTCAAGGGCTCAGTGGTACTTACACGTATTTTTAAAAACAGCACATCAAATGAAAAAATGCTCAGGATCTGTCATGTTCAGAGAATGCAAAGAAATGTAGACGAGGTGTTCCCTGGCTGCAGTCCTCAAAAAGCCTAAAAAGAGTAAGTGCTCAAGAGGGCAGCCAATAAAGGGAACCCTACTATGCTGTTGGTGGGAGTGTAAATTGATAATAGCCAGTATGGAGATCAGTTAGCAAGTCCCTTACTAAACTAAACACTGGAGCTACCACGAGATACAGAAACCGCACTCCAGTCCGTATAACCAGAGAATACCATCATTGGAATAAAACACTTGCACCCCAACGGACGTTGTGCTACTCTTTACCATAGCCCAGACATACAAACGACCGAAATGTCCAGTGAGAGATGAATGGATAAAGATGTTGTGCTACTTACATTCTGGCGACTATCACTCATCCAGAAAGCAAAATGAACCCATGCTATTTGCAGCAACATGGATGGAGCAGTAGATGATCTCACTAATTCTGGTAATTTAGAGACAAAAAGACACATATTCCAGGATATCACTTATATGTGGAGTCTAAAAAGGGATACAAAGGATGTAGTATACAAAGGAAACACAGGTTCACAAACGGAAGAAAGAAGTGTACAGTTCCCAGAGGGGGAAATTGGGGATCGGGGAAGGATGAAGTCGGAGGTTGGGATTAACAGAAACACACTAATGTATCAAAAAGAATTCATCAACGATGACACACCTGATAGCACAAGGAACGCTACTCAATATTCTTCAATAACCTAACAGGGAGAAGAATCCAAAATACTACAGGTACAGCTACATTCATAACTTCATCACCTTGCTGTCGAACTCAAACACAACACCGTATATAAACTATGCTGAAATAGGAAATCAATACTAAATTATAAAACAAGTAAAAGGCAAGAAATGCCTACTCTATTACCCTCAGGCCTCTGTGACGTGGGCTGATGTCACAACCCTAGAGCCTCAGCAGGCCTGGGTCCCAAGGCTGGAGTATGCTGTTGCTGAGGGAGACAGGAAGGAGGACGTGCCACCAGATCACCGGCCCCTTGGACCTCTATTGCCCATTCTGCTCTGCATGGTACCACAACCTCCTGATCCAAGACAGTCCTCTTACAGGTAAGCAAAGCCTAGTGTACCCAAATGTTGGTAGACCCGCTGGGAGGGAAGAGCTGTGAAAAGACATTGGATCTCCACAGCTCCTGCTAGTGGGGTTCGTACCTCCAGCCTCCTTCCTTAGAATCGCCCCACCTACAAACCACAGCACCCTCCGAATAGCACATTTGCAAGGCTTGGGATTTGCCTGGGGTCTGGCTGTGCAGGGTAAGGGGGAAGAGGTAAACACACACAAGCCCTGTGGTGTGTGTTCAGCCACTTTCGACTCCAATTTGCAACCCAACACCAAGACTCCCTCTAAGGCTCGGTTTGCCCAAGTTAACACAGAGGACACGAAGAAGTGCTGCCACATCGTGGCGCTTTCCTGTAACAACAACTTGAAAAACTGTGCTCAAGGGCACTTAATATTCACAAGGCCTGCGGGGCTGCAAACGACCCCTGCCCTGGAGTAACGTCCTGGGCTAGGTAATGTGAAATGAATTCAAATCAGGCCCGACCCCCAAGCAGAAATGTTTCAAGAGCTCAATGATCCTCACACGCTTTTTAAAAAACAGCACATCCAATCAAAAGATGTTCAGCATCTATCATGATTAGAGAATGCAAATAAATGGAGACGAGGTGTTCCCTCCCTGCAGTCCTCAAAAAACCTGAAAAGAGTAAGTGCTCAAGAGGGTAGGCAGAAAAGGGGATCCTACTATGCTGTTGGTGGAAATGTAAATTGCTAACAGCCAGTATGGAGATCAGTAGGCATGTTCCTTACTAAACTGTAAACTGGAGCTACCACGAGACTTGGCATCCCCACTCCAGTTTGTATAACAAGAGAATACCATCATTGGAATAAAACATTTGCCCCCCCCCAACGGTCGTTGTGGTACTCTTTGCCATAGCCAAGACACCCAAACGACCAGAATGTCCAGCGAGAGATGATTGGATAAAGAAGTTGTGCTACCTATACCCCCTGGACTGTCACTCATCCAGACAACAAAATGAACTCATGCTATTTGTAGCTTCACGGATGGAGCAGTAGATGATCACACTAATTCTGGAAAATTAGAGACAGAAAGACACATATCCCAGGATATCACTTACATGTGCAGTCGAAAAATGGAGACCAAGGAACGTAATGTACAGAGCAAACACAGACTCACAAACGGAGACACAAAATGTAGAGTTACCATCGGGGGAAATTGGGGATCGGAGAAAGATGAAGTAAGGGGTTGGCATTAACAGAAACACAGTAATGTATCAAAAAGAGTTCATCAACGATGACGCACCTGATAGCACAGGGAACGCTATTCAATATTCTTCAATAACCTAACAGGGAAGAGAATCCGAAATACTCCAGGTACAGCTACGTTTAGAACTGCATCAAGTTGCTGTAGGACTCAAATAGACACAACATTGTATATAAATTATGCTGAAATAGAAAATCAATATTAAATTATAAAACAAGAAAAAGGCAAGAAATGCCTACTCTATTACCCTCAGGCCTCTGTGACGTGGGCTGATGACACAACCCTAGAGCCTCAGCAGGCCTGGGTCCCAAGGTTGCGGTATGCTGGTGCTGAGGGAGACAGGAAGGAGCACGTGCCACCAGATCAGCGGCCCCTTGGACCTCTATTGGCCATTCTCCTCTGCATGGTACCACAACCTCCCGATCCAAGACAGCCCCCTTACAGGTAAGCAAAGCCTAGTGTACCCAAATGATGGTAGACCCGCTGGGAGGGAGGAGCTGTGAAAGGACACCAGATCTCCACAGCTCCTGCTAAGTGGGGTATCCACCTCCAGCCTCCTTCCTTAGAATCGCCCCACCTACACACCAGACCACCCTCCGAATAGCACATTTGCAAGGCTTGGGATTTGCCTGGGGAGTGGCGGTGCAGTGTCAGGGGGAAGAGGTAAAGATACACAAGCCCTGCGGTGTGTGTGCGTCCACGTTCGACTCCAAGTTGCAACCCACCACCAAGACTCTTGCTAAGGCTGTGTTTGCCCAAGTTAACACAGAGGACACGAAGAAGTGCTGCCGCCTTGTGGCGCTTTCCCGTAACAACCACTTGAAAAACTGTGCTCAAGGGCACTTAACATTCACAAGGCCTGCGGGGCTACAAACGACCCCTGCCCTCGAGAAATGTCCTTGGCTAGTTGATCTGAAATGAACTCAAATCTGGCCCGACTCTCAGGCAGAAATGTTTCAAGGGCTCAGTGGTACTTACACGTATTTTTAAAAACAGCACATCAAATGAAAAAATGCTCAGGATCTGTCATGTTCAGAGAATGCAAAGAAATGTAGACGAGGTGTTCCCTGGCTGCAGTCCTCAAAAAGCCTAAAAAGAGTAAGTGCTCAAGAGGGCAGCCAATAAAGGGAACCCTACTATGCTGTTGGTGGGAGTGTAAATTGATAATAGCCAGTATGGAGATCAGTTAGCAAGTCCCTTACTAAACTAAACACTGGAGCTACCACGAGATACGGAAACCGCACTCCAGTCCGTATAACCAGAGAATACCATCATTGGAATAAAACACTTGCACCCCAACGGACGTTGTGCTACTCTTTACCATAGCCCAGACATACAAACGACCGAAATGTCCAGTGAGAGATGAATGGATAAAGATGTTGTGCTACTTACATTCTGGCGACTATCACTCATCCAGAAAGCAAAATGAACCCATGCTATTTGCAGCAACATGGATGGAGCAGTAGATGATCTCACTAATTCTGGTAATTTAGAGACAAAAAGACACATATTCCAGGATATCACTTATATGTGGAGTCTAAAAAGGGATACAAAGGATGTAGTATACAAAGGAAACACAGGTTCACAAACGGAAGAAAGAAGTGTACAGTTCCCAGAGGGGGAAATTGGGGATCGGGGAAGGATGAAGTCGGAGGTTGGGATTAACAGAAACACACTAATGTATCAAAAAGAATTCATCAACGATGACACACCTGATAGCACAAGGAACGCTACTCAATATTCTTCAATAACCTAACAGGGAGAAGAATCCAAAATACTACAGGTACAGCTACATTCATAACTTCATCACCTTGCTGTCGAACTCAAACACAACACTGTATATAAACTATGCTGAAATAGGAAATCAATACTAAATTATAAAACAAGTAAAAGGCAAGAAATGCCTACTCTATTACCCTCAGGCCTCTGTGACGTGGGCTGATGTCACAACCCTAGAGCCTCAGCAGGCCTGGGTCCCAAGGCTGGAGTATGCTGTTGCTGAGGGAGACAGGAAGGAGGACGTGCCACCAGATCACCGGCCCCTTGGACCTCTATTGCCCATTCTGCTCTGCATGGTACCACAACCTCCTGATCCAAGACAGTCCTCTTACAGGTAAGCAAAGCCTAGTGTACCCAAATGTTGGTAGACCCGCTGGGAGGGAAGAGCTGTGAAAAGACATTGGATCTCCACAGCTCCTGCTAGTGGGGTTCGTACCTCCAGCCTCCTTCCTTAGAATCGCCCCACCTACAAACCACAGCACCCTCCGAATAGCACATTTGCAAGGCTTGGGATTTGCCTGGGGTCTGGCTGTGCAGGGTAAGGGGGAAGAGGTAAACACACACAAGCCCTGTGGTGTGTGTTCAGCCACTTTCGACTCCAATTTGCAACCCAACACCAAGACTCCCTCTAAGGCTCGGTTTGCCCAAGTTAACACAGAGGACACGAAGAAGTGCTGCCACATCGTGGCGCTTTCCTGTAACAACAACTTGAAAAACTGTGCTCAAGGGCACTTAATATTCACAAGGCCTGCGGGGCTGCAAACGACCCCTGCCCTGGAGTAACGTCCTGGGCTAGGTAATGTGAAATGAATTCAAATCAGGCCCGACCCCCAAGCAGAAATGTTTCAAGAGCTCAATGATCCTCACACGCTTTTTAAAAAACAGCACATCCAATCAAAAGATGTTCAGCATCTATCATGATTAGAGAATGCAAATAAATGGAGACGAGGTGTTCCCTCCCTGCAGTCCTCAAAAAACCTGAAAAGAGTAAGTGCTCAAGAGGGTAGGCAGAAAAGGGGATCCTACTATGCTGTTGGTGGAAATGTAAATTGCTAACAGCCAGTATGGAGATCAGTAGGCATGTTCCTTACTAAACTGTAAACTGGAGCTACCACGAGACTTGGCATCCCCACTCCAGTTTGTATAACAAGAGAATACCATCATTGGAATAAAACATTTGCCCCCCCCCAACGGTCGTTGTGGTACTCTTTGCCATAGCCAAGACACCCAAACGACCAGAATGTCCAGCGAGAGATGATTGGATAAAGAAGTTGTGCTACCTATACCCCCTGGACTGTCACTCATCCAGACAACAAAATGAACTCATGCTATTTGTAGCTTCACGGATGGAGCAGTAGATGATCACACTAATTCTGGAAAATTAGAGACAGAAAGACACATATCCCAGGATATCACTTACATGTGCAGTCGAAAAATGGAGACCAAGGAACGTAATGTACAGAGCAAACACAGACTCACAAACGGAGACACAAAATGTAGAGTTACCATCGGGGGAAATTGGGGATCGGAGAAAGATGAAGTAAGGGGTTGGCATTAACAGAAACACAGTAATGTATCAAAAAGAGTTCATCAACGATGACGCACCTGATAGCACAGGGAACGCTATTCAATATTCTTCAATAACCTAACAGGGAAGAGAATCCGAAATACTCCAGGTACAGCTACGTTTAGAACTGCATCAAGTTGCTGTAGGACTCAAATAGACACAACATTGTATATAAATTATGCTGAAATAGAAAATCAATATTAAATTATAAAACAAGAAAAAGGCAAGAAATGCCTACTCTATTACCCTCAGGCCTCTGTGACGTGGGCTGATGACACAACCCTAGAGCCTCAGCAGGCCTGGGTCCCAAGGTTGCGGTATGCTGGTGCTGAGGGAGACAGGAAGGAGCACGTGCCACCAGATCAGCGGCCCCTTGGACCTCTATTGGCCATTCTCCTCTGCATGGTACCACAACCTCCCGATCCAAGACAGCCCCCTTACAGGTAAGCAAAGCCTAGTGTACCCAAATGATGGTAGACCCGCTGGGAGGGAGGAGCTGTGAAAGGACACCAGATCTCCACAGCTCCTGCTAAGTGGGGTATCCACCTCCAGCCTCCTTCCTTAGAATCGCCCCACCTACAAACCAGACCACCCTCCGAATAGCACATTTGCAAGGCTTGGGATTTGCCTGGGGAGTGGCGGTGCAGTGTCAGGGGGAAGAGGTAAAGATACACAAGCCCTGCGGTGTGTGTGCGTCCACGTTCGACTCCAAGTTGCAACCCACCACCAAGACTCTTGCTAAGGCTGTGTTTGCCCAAGTTAACACAGAGGACACGAAGAAGTGCTGCCGCCTTGTGGCGCTTTCCCGTAACAACCACTTGAAAAACTGTGCTCAAGGGCACTTAACATTCACAAGGCCTGCGGGGCTACAAACGACCCCTGCCCTCGAGAAATGTCCTTGGCTAGTTGATCTGAAATGAACTCAAATCTGGCCCGACTCTCAGGCAGAAATGTTTCAAGGGCTCAGTGGTACTTACACGTATTTTTAAAAACAGCACATCAAATGAAAAAATGCTCAGGATCTGTCATGTTCAGAGAATGCAAAGAAATGTAGACGAGGTGTTCCCTGGCTGCAGTCCTCAAAAAGCCTAAAAAGAGTAAGTGCTCAAGAGGGCAGCCAATAAAGGGAACCCTACTATGCTGTTGGTGGGAGTGTAAATTGATAATAGCCAGTATGGAGATCAGTTAGCAAGTCCCTTACTAAACTAAACACTGGAGCTACCACGAGATACGGAAACCGCACTCCAGTCCGTATAACCAGAGAATACCATCATTGGAATAAAACACTTGCACCCCAACGGACGTTGTGCTACTCTTTACCATAGCCCAGACATACAAACGACCGAAATGTCCAGTGAGAGATGAATGGATAAAGATGTTGTGCTACTTACATTCTGGCGACTATCACTCATCCAGAAAGCAAAATGAACCCATGCTATTTGCAGCAACATGGATGGAGCAGTAGATGATCTCACTAATTCTGGTAATTTAGAGACAAAAAGACACATATTCCAGGATATCACTTATATGTGGAGTCTAAAAAGGGATACAAAGGATGTAGTATACAAAGGAAACACAGGTTCACAAACGGAAGAAAGAAGTGTACAGTTCCCAGAGGGGGAAATTGGGGATCGGGGAAGGATGAAGTCGGAGGTTGGGATTAACAGAAACACACTAATGTATCAAAAAGAATTCATCAACGATGACACACCTGATAGCACAAGGAACGCTACTCAATATTCTTCAATAACCTAACAGGGAGAAGAATCCAAAATACTACAGGTACAGCTACATTCATAACTTCATCACCTTGCTGTCGAACTCAAACACAACACCGTATATAAACTATGCTGAAATAGGAAATCAATACTAAATTATAAAACAAGTAAAAGGCAAGAAATGCCTACTCTATTACCCTCAGGCCTCTGTGACGTGGGCTGATGTCACAACCCTAGAGCCTCAGCAGGCCTGGGTCCCAAGGCTGGAGTATGCTGTTGCTGAGGGAGACAGGAAGGAGGACGTGCCACCAGATCACCGGCCCCTTGGACCTCTATTGCCCATTCTGCTCTGCATGGTACCACAACCTCCTGATCCAAGACAGTCCTCTTACAGGTAAGCAAAGCCTAGTGTACCCAAATGTTGGTAGACCCGCTGGGAGGGAAGAGCTGTGAAAAGACATTGGATCTCCACAGCTCCTGCTAGTGGGGTTCGTACCTCCAGCCTCCTTCCTTAGAATCGCCCCACCTACAAACCACAGCACCCTCCGAATAGCACATTTGCAAGGCTTGGGATTTGCCTGGGGTCTGGCTGTGCAGGGTAAGGGGGAAGAGGTAAACACACACAAGCCCTGTGGTGTGTGTTCAGCCACTTTCGACTCCAATTTGCAACCCAACACCAAGACTCCCTCTAAGGCTCGGTTTGCCCAAGTTAACACAGAGGACACGAAGAAGTGCTGCCACATCGTGGCGCTTTCCTGTAACAACAACTTGAAAAACTGTGCTCAAGGGCACTTAATATTCACAAGGCCTGCGGGGCTGCAAACGACCCCTGCCCTGGAGTAACGTCCTGGGCTAGGTAATGTGAAATGAATTCAAATCAGGCCCGACCCCCAAGCAGAAATGTTTCAAGAGCTCAATGATCCTCACACGCTTTTTAAAAAACAGCACATCCAATCAAAAGATGTTCAGCATCTATCATGATTAGAGAATGCAAATAAATGGAGACGAGGTGTTCCCTCCCTGCAGTCCTCAAAAAACCTGAAAAGAGTAAGTGCTCAAGAGGGTAGGCAGAAAAGGGGATCCTACTATGCTGTTGGTGGAAATGTAAATTGCTAACAGCCAGTATGGAGATCAGTAGGCATGTTCCTTACTAAACTGTAAACTGGAGCTACCACGAGACTTGGCATCCCCACTCCAGTTTGTATAACAAGAGAATACCATCATTGGAATAAAACATTTGCCCCCCCCCAAAGGTCGTTGTGGTACTCTTTGCCATAGCCAAGACACCCAAACGACCAGAATGTCCAGCGAGAGATGATTGGATAAAGAAGTTGTGCTACCTATACCCCCTGGACTGTCACTCATCCAGACAACAAAATGAACTCATGCTATTTGTAGCTTCACGGATGGAGCAGTAGATGATCACACTAATTCTGGAAAATTAGAGACAGAAAGACACATATCCCAGGATATCACTTACATGTGCAGTCGAAAAATGGAGACCAAGGAACGTAATGTACAGAGCAAACACAGACTCACAAACGGAGACACAAAATGTAGAGTTACCATCGGGGGAAATTGGGGATCGGAGAAAGATGAAGTAAGGGGTTGGCATTAACAGAAACACAGTAATGTATCAAAAAGAGTTCATCAACGATGACGCACCTGATAGCACAGGGAACGCTATTCAATATTCTTCAATAACCTAACAGGGAAGAGAATCCGAAATACTCCAGGTACAGCTACGTTTAGAACTGCATCAAGTTGCTGTAGGACTCAAATAGACACAACATTGTATATAAATTATGCTGAAATAGAAAATCAATATTAAATTATAAAACAAGAAAAAGGCAAGAAATGCCTACTCTATTACCCTCAGGCCTCTGTGACGTGGGCTGATGACACAACCCTAGAGCCTCAGCAGGCCTGGGTCCCAAGGTTGCGGTATGCTGGTGCTGAGGGAGACAGGAAGGAGCACGTGCCACCAGATCAGCGGCCCCTTGGACCTCTATTGGCCATTCTCCTCTGCATGGTACCACAACCTCCCGATCCAAGACAGCCCCCTTACAGGTAAGCAAAGCCTAGTGTACCCAAATGATGGTAGACCCGCTGGGAGGGAGGAGCTGTGAAAGGACACCAGATCTCCACAGCTCCTGCTAAGTGGGGTATCCACCTCCAGCCTCCTTCCTTAGAATCGCCCCACCTACAAACCAGACCACCCTCCGAATAGCA
Source organism: Balaenoptera borealis (assembly GCF_965194805.1). NCBI lineage: Eukaryota > Metazoa > Chordata > Mammalia > Artiodactyla > Balaenopteridae > Balaenoptera > Balaenoptera borealis. The sequence goes on along the minus strand of NW_028122470.1, from coordinate 60,136 downwards.
CATTTGCAAGGCTTGGGATTTGCCTGGGGAGTGGCGGTGCAGTGTCAGGGGGAAGAGGTAAAGATACACAAGCCCTGCGGTGTGTGTGCGTCCACGTTCGACTCCAAGTTGCAACCCACCACCAAGACTCTTGCTAAGGCTGTGTTTGCCCAAGTTAACACAGAGGACACGAAGAAGTGCTGCCGCCTTGTGGCGCTTTCCCGTAACAACCACTTGAAAAACTGTGCTCAAGGGCACTTAACATTCACAAGGCCTGCGGGGCTACAAACGACCCCTGCCCTCGAGAAATGTCCTTGGCTAGTTGATCTGAAATGAACTCAAATCTGGCCCGACTCTCAGGCAGAAATGTTTCAAGGGCTCAGTGGTACTTACACGTATTTTTAAAAACAGCACATCAAATGAAAAAATGCTCAGGATCTGTCATGTTCAGAGAATGCAAAGAAATGTAGACGAGGTGTTCCCTGGCTGCAGTCCTCAAAAAGCCTAAAAAGAGTAAGTGCTCAAGAGGGCAGCCAATAAAGGGAACCCTACTATGCTGTTGGTGGGAGTGTAAATTGATAATAGCCAGTATGGAGATCAGTTAGCAAGTCCCTTACTAAACTAAACACTGGAGCTACCACGAGATACGGAAACCGCACTCCAGTCCGTATAACCAGAGAATACCATCATTGGAATAAAACACTTGCACCCCAACGGACGTTGTGCTACTCTTTACCATAGCCCAGACATACAAACGACCGAAATGTCCAGTGAGAGATGAATGGATAAAGATGTTGTGCTACTTACATTCTGGCGACTATCACTCATCCAGAAAGCAAAATGAACCCATGCTATTTGCAGCAACATGGATGGAGCAGTAGATGATCTCACTAATTCTGGTAATTTAGAGACAAAAAGACACATATTCCAGGATATCACTTATATGTGGAGTCTAAAAAGGGATACAAAGGATGTAGTATACAAAGGAAAGACAGGTTCACAAACGGAAGAAAGAAGTGTACAGTTCCCAGAGGGGGAAATTGGGGATCGGGGAAGGATGAAGTCGGAGGTTGGGATTAACAGAAACACACTAATGTATCAAAAAGAATTCATCAACGATGACACACCTGATAGCACAAGGAACGCTACTCAATATTCTTCAATAACCTAACAGGGAAAAGAATCCAAAATACTACAGGTACAGCTACATTCATAACTTCATCACCTTGCTGTCGAACTCAAACACAACACCGTATATAAACTATGCTGAAATAGGAAATCAATACTAAATTATAAAACAAGTAAAAGGCAAGAAATGCCTACTCTATTACCCTCAGGCCTCTGTGACGTGGGCTGATGTCACAACCCTAGAGCCTCAGCAGGCCTGGGTCCCAAGGCTGGAGTATGCTGTTGCTGAGGGAGACAGGAAGGAGGACGTGCCACCAGATCACCGGCCCCTTGGACCTCTATTGCCCATTCTGCTCTGCATGGTACCACAACCTCCTGATCCAAGACAGTCCTCTTACAGGTAAGCAAAGCCTAGTGTACCCAAATGTTGGTAGACCCGCTGGGAGGGAAGAGCTGTGAAAAGACATTGGATCTCCACAGCTCCTGCTAGTGGGGTTCGTACCTCCAGCCTCCTTCCTTAGAATCGCCCCACCTACAAACCACAGCACCCTCCGAATAGCACATTTGCAAGGCTTGGGATTTGCCTGGGGTCTGGCTGTGCAGGGTAAGGGGGAAGAGGTAAACACACACAAGCCCTGTGGTGTGTGTTCAGCCACTTTCGACTCCAATTTGCAACCCAACACCAAGACTCCCTCTAAGGCTCGGTTTGCCCAAGTTAACACAGAGGACACGAAGAAGTGCTGCCACATCGTGGCGCTTTCCTGTAACAACAACTTGAAAAACTGTGCTCAAGGGCACTTAATATTCACAAGGCCTGCGGGGCTGCAAACGACCCCTGCCCTGGAGTAACGTCCTGGGCTAGGTAATGTGAAATGAATTCAAATCAGGCCCGACCCCCAAGCAGAAATGTTTCAAGAGCTCAATGATCCTCACACGCTTTTTAAAAAACAGCACATCCAATCAAAAGATGTTCAGCATCTATCATGATTAGAGAATGCAAATAAATGGAGACGAGGTGTTCCCTCCCTGCAGTCCTCAAAAAACCTGAAAAGAGTAAGTGCTCAAGAGGGTAGGCAGAAAAGGGGATCCTACTATGCTGTTGGTGGAAATGTAAATTGCTAACAGCCAGTATGGAGATCAGTAGGCATGTTCCTTACTAAACTGTAAACTGGAGCTACCACGAGACTTGGCATCCCCACTCCAGTTTGTATAACAAGAGAATACCATCATTGGAATAAAACATTTGCCCCCCCCCAACGGTCGTTGTGGTACTCTTTGCCATAGCCAAGACACCCAAACGACCAGAATGTCCAGCGAGAGATGATTGGATAAAGAAGTTGTGCTACCTATACCCCCTGGACTGTCACTCATCCAGACAACAAAATGAACTCATGCTATTTGTAGCTTCACGGATGGAGCAGTAGATGATCACACTAATTCTGGAAAATTAGAGACAGAAAGACACATATCCCAGGATATCACTTACATGTGCAGTCGAAAAATGGAGACCAAGGAACGTAATGTACAGAGCAAACACAGACTCACAAACGGAGACACAAAATGTAGAATTACCATCGGGGGAAATTGGGGATCGGAGAAAGATGAAGTAAGGGGTTGGCATTAACAGAAACACAGTAATGTATCAAAAAGAGTTCATCAACGATGACGCACCTGATAGCACAGGGAACACTATTCAATATTCTTCAATAACCTAACAGGGAAGAGAATCCGAAATACTCCAGGTACAGCTACGTTTAGAACTGCATCAAGTTGCTGTAGGACTCAAATAGACACAACATTGTATATAAATTATGCTGAAATAGAAAATCAATATTAAATTATAAAACAAGAAAAAGGCAAGAAATGCCTACTCTATTACCCTCAGGCCTCTGTGACGTGGGCTGATGACACAACCCTAGAGCCTCAGCAGGCCTGGGTCCCAAGGTTGCGGTATGCTGGTGCTGAGGGAGACAGGAAGGAGCACGTGCCACCAGATCAGCGGGCCCTTGGACCTCTATTGGCCATTCTCCTCTGCATGGTACCACAACCTCCCGATCCAAGACAGCCCCCTTACAGGTAAGCAAAGCCTAGTGTACCCAAATGATGGTAGACCCGCTGGGAGGGAGGAGCTGTGAAAGGACACCAGATCTCCACAGCTCCTGCTAAGTGGGGTATCCACCTCCAGCCTCCTTCCTTAGAATCGCCCCACCTACACACCAGACCACCCTCCGAATAGCACATTTGCAAGGCTTGGGATTTGCCTGGGGAGTGGCGGTGCAGTGTCAGGGGGAAGAGGTAAAGATACACAAGCCCTGCGGTGTGTGTGCGTCCACGTTCGACTCCAAGTTGCAACCCACCACCAAGACTCTTGCTAAGGCTGTGTTTGCCCAAGTTAACACAGAGGACACGAAGAAGTGCTGCCGCCTTGTGGCGCTTTCCCGTAACAACCACTTGAAAAACTGTGCTCAAGGGCACTTAACATTCACAAGGCCTGCGGGGCTACAAACGACCCCTGCCCTCGAGAAATGTCCTTGGCTAGTTGATCTGAAATGAACTCAAATCTGGCCCGACTCTCAGGCAGAAATGTTTCAAGGGCTCAGTGGTACTTACACGTATTTTTAAAAACAGCACATCAAATGAAAAAATGCTCAGGATCTGTCATGTTCAGAGAATGCAAAGAAATGTAGACGAGGTGTTCCCTGGCTGCAGTCCTCAAAAAGCCTAAAAAGAGTAAGTGCTCAAGAGGGCAGCCAATAAAGGGAACCCTACTATGCTGTTGGTGGGAGTGTAAATTGATAATAGCCAGTATGGAGATCAGTTAGCAAGTCCCTTACTAAACTAAACACTGGAGCTACCACGAGATACGGAAACCGCACTCCAGTCCGTATAACCAGAGAATACCATCATTGGAATAAATCACTTGCACCCCAACGGACGTTGTGCTACTCTTTACCATAGCCCAGACATACAAACGACCGAAATGTCCAGTGAGAGATGAATGGATAAAGATGTTGTGCTACTTACATTCTGGCGACTATCACTCATCCAGAAAGCAAAATGAACCCATGCTATTTGCAGCAACATGGATGGAGCAGTAGATGATCTCACTAATTCTGGTAATTTAGAGACAAAAAGACACATATTCCAGGATATCACTTATATGTGGAGTCTAAAAAGGGATACAAAGGATGTAGTATACAAAGGAAAGACAGGTTCACAAACGGAAGAAAGAAGTGTACAGTTCCCAGAGGGGGAAATTGGGGATCGGGGAAGGATGAAGTCGGAGGTTGGGATTAACAGAAACACACTAATGTATCAAAAAGAATTCATCAACGATGACACACCTGATAGCACAAGGAACGCTACTCAATATTCTTCAATAACCTAACAGGGAGAAGAATCCAAAATACTACAGGTACAGCTACATTCATAACTTCATCACCTTGCTGTCGAACTCAAACACAACACTGTATATAAACTATCCTGAAATAGGAAATCAATACTAAATTATAAAACAAGTAAAAGGCAAGAAATGCCTACTCTATTACCCTCAGGCCTCTGTGACGTGGGCTGATGTCACAACCCTAGAGCCTCAGCAGGCCTGGGTCCCAAGGCTGGAGTATGCTGTTGCTGAGGGAGACAGGAAGGAGGACGTGCCACCAGATCACCGGCCCCTTGGACCTCTATTGCCCATTCTGCTCTGCATGGTACCACAACCTCCTGATCCAAGACAGTCCTCTTACAGGTAAGCAAAGCCTAGTGTACCCAAATGTTGGTAGACCCGCTGGGAGGGAAGAGCTGTGAAAAGACATTGGATCTCCACAGCTCCTGCTAGTGGGGTTCGTACCTCCAGCCTCCTTCCTTAGAATCGCCCCACCTACAAACCACAGCACCCTCCGAATAGCACATTTGCAAGGCTTGGGATTTGCCTGGGGTCTGGCTGTGCAGGGTAAGGGGGAAGAGGTAAACACACACAAGCCCTGTGGTGTGTGTTCAGCCACTTTCGACTCCAATTTGCAACCCAACACCAAGACTCCCTCTAAGGCTCGGTTTGCCCAAGTTAACACAGAGGACACGAAGAAGTGCTGCCACATCGTGGCGCTTTCCTGTAACAACAACTTGAAAAACTGTGCTCAAGGGCACTTAATATTCACAAGGCCTGCGGGGCTGCAAACGACCCCTGCCCTGGAGTAACGTCCTGGGCTAGGTAATGTGAAATGAATTCAAATCAGGCCCGACCCCCAAGCAGAAATGTTTCAAGAGCTCAATGATCCTCACACGCTTTTTAAAAAACAGCACATCCAATCAAAAGATGTTCAGGATCTATCATGATTAGAGAATGCAAATAAATGGAGACGAGGTGTTCCCTCCCTGCAGTCCTCAAAAAACCTGAAAAGAGTAAGTGCTCAAGAGGGTAGGCAGAAAAGGGGATCCTACTATGCTGTTGGTGGAAATGTAAATTGCTAACAGCCAGTATGGAGATCAGTAGGCATGTTCCTTACTAAACTGTAAACTGGAGCTACCACGAGACTTGGCATCCCCACTCCAGTTTGTATAACAAGAGAATACCATCATTGGAATAAAACACTTGCCCCCGCAACGGTCTTGTGGTACTCTTTGCCATAGCCAAGACACCCAAACGACCAAAATGTCCAGCGAGAGATGATTGGATAAAGAAGTTGTGCTACCTATAACCCCTGGACTGTCACTCATCCAGACAACAAAATGAACTCATGCTATTTGTATCAGCATGGATGGAGCAGTAGACGATCTCACTAATTCTGGAAAATTAGAGACAGAAAGACAGATATCGCGAGATATCACTTACATGTGCAGTCGAAAAATGGAGACCAAGGAACGTAATGTACAGAGCAAACACAGACTCACAAACGGAGACACAAAATGTAGAGTTACCATCGGGGGAAATTGGGGATCGGAGAAAGATGAAGTAAGGGGTTGGCATTAACAGAAACACAGTAATGTATCAAAAAGAGTTCATCAACGATGACGCACCTGATAGCACAGGGAACGCTATTCAATATTCTTCAATAACCTAAGAGGGAAGAGAATCCGAAATACTCCAGGTACAGCTACGTTTAGAACTGCATCAAGTTGCTGTAGGACTCAAATAGACACAACATTGTATATAAATTATGCTGAAATAGAAAATCAATATTAAATTATAAAACAAGAAAAAGGCAAGAAATGCCTACTCTATTACCCTCAGGCCTCTGTGACGTGGGCTGATGACACAACCCTAGAGCCTCAGCAGGCCTGGGTCCCAAGGTTGCGGTATGCTGGTGCTGAGGGAGACAGGAAGGAGCACGTGCCACCAGATCAGTGGGCCCTTGGACCTCTATTGGCCATTCTCCTCTGCATGGTACCACAACCTCCCGATCCAAGACAGCCCCCTTACAGGTAAGCAAAGCCTAGTGTACCCAAATGATGGTAGACCCGCTGGGAGGGAGGAGCTGTGAAAGGACACCAGATCTCCACAGCTCCTGCTAAGTGGGGTATCCACCTCCAGCCTCCTTCCTTAGAATCGCCCCACCTACAAACCAGACCACCCTCCGAATAGCACATTTGCAAGGCTTGGGATTTGCCTGGGGAGTGGCGGTGCAGTGTCAGGGGGAAGAGGTAAAGATACACAAGCCCTGCGGTGTGTGTGCGTCCACGTTCGACTCCAAGTTGCAACCCACCACCAAGACTCTTGCTAAGGCTGTGTTTGCCCAAGTTAACACAGAGGACACGAAGAAGTGCTGCCGCCTTGTGGCGCTTTCCCGTAACAACCACTTGAAAAACTGTGCTCAAGGGCACTTAACATTCACAAGGCCTGCGGGGCTACAAACGACCCCTGCCCTCGAGAAATGTCCTTGGCTAGTTGATCTGAAATGAACTCAAATCTGGCCCGACTCTCAGGCAGAAATGTTTCAAGGGCTCAATGGTACTTACACGTATTTTTAAAAACAGCACATCAAATGAAAAAATGCTCAGGATCTGTCATGTTCAGAGAATGCAAAGAAATGTAGACGAGGTGTTCCCTGGCTGCAGTCCTCAAAAAGCCTAAAAAGAGTAAGTGCTCAAGAGGGCAGCCAATAAAGGGAACCCTACTATGCTGTTGGTGGGAGTGTAAATTGATAATAGCCAGTATGGAGATCAGTTAGCATGTCCCTTACTAAACTAAACACTGGAGCTACCACGAGATACGGAAACCGCACTCCAGTCCGTATAACCAGAGAATACCATCATTGGAATAAAACACTTGCACCCCAACGGACGTTGTGCTACTCTTTACCATAGCCCAGACATACAAACGACCGAAATGTCCAGTGAGAGATGAATGGATAAAGATGTTGTGCTACTTACATTCTGGCGACTATCACTCATCCAGAAAGCAAAATGAACCCATGCTATTTGCAGCAACATGGATGGAGCAGTAGATGATCTCACTAATTCTGGTAATTTAGAGACAAAAAGACACATATTCCAGGATATCACTTATATGTGGAGTCTAAAAAGGGATACAAAGGATGTAGTATACAAAGGAAACACAGGTTCACAAACGGAAGAAAGAAGTGTACAGTTCCCAGAGGGGGAAATTGGGGATCGGGGAAGGATGAAGTCGGAGGTTGGGATTAACAGAAACACACTAATGTATCAAAAAGAATTCATCAACGATGACACACCTGATAGCACAAGGAACGCTACTCAATATTCTTCAATAACCTAACAGGGAAAAGAATCCAAAATACTACAGGTACAGCTACATTCATAACTTCATCACCTTGCTGTCGAACTCAAACTCAACACCGTATATAAACTATGCTGAAATAGGAAATCAATACTAAATTATAAAACAAGTAAAAGGCAAGAAATGCCTACTCTATTACCCTCAGGCCTCTGTGACGTGGGCTGATGTCACAACCCTAGAGCCTCAGCAGGCCTGGGTCCCAAGGCTGGAGTATGCTGTTGCTGAGGGAGACAGGAAGGAGGACGTGCCACCAGGTCACCGGCCCCTTGGACCTCTATTGCCCATTCTGCTCTGCATGGTACCACAACCTCCTGATCCAAGACAGTCCTCTTACAGGTAAGCAAAGCCTAGTGTACCCAAATGTTGGTAGACCCGCTGGGAGGGAAGAGCTGTGAAAAGACATTGGATCTCCACAGCTCCTGCTAGTGGGGTTCGTACCTCCAGCCTCCTTCCTTAGAATCGCCCCACCTACAAACCACAGCACCCTCCGAATAGCACATTTGCAAGGCTTGGGATTTGCCTGGGGTCTGGCTGTGCAGGGTAAGGGGGAAGAGGTAAACACACACAAGCCCTGTGGTGTGTGTTCAGCCACTTTCGACTCCAATTTGCAACCCAACACCAAGACTCCCTCTAAGGCTCGGTTTGCCCAAGTTAACACAGAGGACACGAAGAAGTGCTGCCACATCGTGGCGCTTTCCTGTAACAACAACTTGAAAAACTGTGCTCAAGGGCACTTAATATTCACAAGGCCTGCGGGGCTGCAAACGACCCCTGCCCTGGAGTAACGTCCTGGGCTAGGTAATGTGAAATGAATTCAAATCAGGCCCGACCCCCAAGCAGAAATGTTTCAAGAGCTCAATGATCCTCACACGCTTTTTAAAAAACAGCACATCCAATCAAAAGATGTTCAGGATCTATCATGATTAGAGAATGCAAATAAATGGAGACGAGGTGTTCCCTCCCTGCAGTCCTCAAAAAACCTGAAAAGAGTAAGTGCTCAAGAGGGTAGGCAGAAAAGGGGATCCTACTATGCTGTTGGTGGAAATGTAAATTGCTAACAGCCAGTATGGAGATCAGTAGGCATGTTCCTTACTAAACTGTAAACTGGAGCTACCACGAGACTTGGCATCCCCACTCCAGTTTGTATAACAAGAGAATACCATCATTGGAATAAAACATTTGCCCCCCCCCAACGGTCGTTGTGGTACTCTTTGCCATAGCCAAGACACCCAAACGACCAGAATGTCCAGCGAGAGATGATTGGATAAAGAAGTTGTGCTACCTATACCCCCTGGACTGTCACTCATCCAGACAACAAAATGAACTCATGCTATTTGTAGCTTCACGGATGGAGCAGTAGATGATCACACTAATTCTGGAAAATTAGAGACAGAAAGACACATATCCCAGGATATCACTTACATGTGCAGTCGAAAAATGGAGACCAAGGAACGTAATGTACAGAGCAAACACAGACTCACAAACGGAGACACAAAATGTAGAGTTACCATCGGGGGAAATTGGGGATCGGAGAAAGATGAAGTAAGGGGTTGGCATTAACAGAAACACAGTAATGTATCAAAAAGAGTTCATCAACGATGACGCACCTGATAGCACAGGGAACGCTATTCAATATTCTTCAATAACCTAACAGGGAAGAGAATCCGAAATACTCCAGGTACAGCTACGTTTAGAACTGCATCAAGTTGCTGTAGGACTCAAATAGACACAACATTGTATATAAATTATGCTGAAATAGAAAATCAATATTAAATTATAAAACAAGAAAAAGGCAAGAAATGCCTACTCTATTACCCTCAGGCCTCTGTGACGTGGGCTGATGACACAACCCTAGAGCCTCAGCAGGCCTGGGTCCCAAGGTTGCGGTATGCTGGTGCTGAGGGAGACAGGAAGGAGCACGTGCCACCAGATCAGCGGCCCCTTGGACCTCTATTGGCCATTCTCCTCTGCATGGTACCACAACCTCCCGATCCAAGACAGCCCCCTTACAGGTAAGCAAAGCCTAGTGTACCCAAATGATGGTAGACCCGCTGGGAGGGAGGAGCTGTGAAAGGACACCAGATCTCCACAGCTCCTGCTAAGTGGGGTATCCACCTCCAGCCTCCTTCCTTAGAATCGCCCCACCTACACACCAGACCACCCTCCGAATAGCACATTTGCAAGGCTTGGGATTTGCCTGGGGAGTGGCGGTGCAGTGTCAGGGGGAAGAGGTAAAGATACACAAGCCCTGCGGTGTGTGTGCGTCCACGTTCGACTCCAAGTTGCAACCCACCACCAAGACTCTTGCTAAGGCTGTGTTTGCCCAAGTTAACACAGAGGACACGAAGAAGTGCTGCCGCCTTGTGGCGCTTTCCCGTAACAACCACTTGAAAAACTGTGCTCAAGGGCACTTAACATTCACAAGGCCTGCGGGGCTACAAACGACCCCTGCCCTCGAGAAATGTCCTTGGCTAGTTGATCTGAAATGAACTCAAATCTGGCCCGACTCTCAGGCAGAAATGTTTCAAGGGCTCAGTGGTACTTACACGTATTTTTAAAAACAGCACATCAAATGAAAAAATGCTCAGGATCTGTCATGTTCAGAGAATGCAAAGAAATGTAGACGAGGTGTTCCCTGGCTGCAGTCCTCAAAAAGCCTAAAAAGAGTAAGTGCTCAAGAGGGCAGCCAATAAAGGGAACCCTACTATGCTGTTGGTGGGAGTGTAAATTGATAATAGCCAGTATGGAGATCAGTTAGCAAGTCCCTTACTAAACTAAACACTGGAGCTACCACGAGATACGGAAACCGCACTCCAGTCCGTATAACCAGAGAATACCATCATTGGAATAAATCACTTGCACCCCAACGGACGTTGTGCTACTCTTTACCATAGCCCAGACATACAAACGACCGAAATGTCCAGTGAGAGATGAATGGATAAAGATGTTGTGCTACTTACATTCTGGCGACTATCACTCATCCAGAAAGCAAAATGAACCCATGCTATTTGCAGCAACATGGATGGAGCAGTAGATGATCTCACTAATTCTGGTAATTTAGAGACAAAAAGACACATATTCCAGGATATCACTTATATGTGGAGTCTAAAAAGGGATACAAAGGATGTAGTATACAAAGGAAAGACAGGTTCACAAACGGAAGAAAGAAGTGTACAGTTCCCAGAGGGGGAAATTGGGGATCGGGGAAGGATGAAGTCGGAGGTTGGGATTAACAGAAACACACTAATGTATCAAAAAGAATTCATCAACGATGACACACCTGATAGCACAAGGAACGCTACTCAATATTCTTCAATAACCTAACAGGGAAAAGAATCCAAAATACTACAGGTACAGCTACATTCATAACTTCATCACCTTGCTGTCGAACTCAAACACAACACCGTATATAAACTATGCTGAAATAGGAAATCAATACTAAATTATAAAACAAGTAAAAGGCAAGAAATGCCTACTCTATTACCCTCAGGCCTCTGTGACGTGGGCTGATGTCACAACCCTAGAGCCTCAGCAGGCCTGGGTCCCAAGGCTGGAGTATGCTGTTGCTGAGGGAGACAGGAAGGAGGACGTGCCACCAGGTCACCGGCCCCTTGGACCTCTATTGCCCATTCTGCTCTGCATGGTACCACAACCTCCTGATCCAAGACAGTCCTCTTACAGGTAAGCAAAGCCTAGTGTACCCAAATGTTGGTAGACCCGCTGGGAGGGAAGAGCTGTGAAAAGACATTGGATCTCCACAGCTCCTGCTAGTGGGGTTCGTACCTCCAGCCTCCTTCCTTAGAATCGCCCCACCTACAAACCACAGCACCCTCCGAATAGCACATTTGCAAGGCTTGGGATTTGCCTGGGGTCTGGCTGTGCAGGGTAAGGGGGAAGAGGTAAACACACACAAGCCCTGTGGTGTGTGTTCAGCCACTTTCGACTCCAATTTGCAACCCAACACCAAGACTCCCTCTAAGGCTCGGTTTGCCCAAGTTAACACAGAGGACACGAAGAAGTGCTGCCACATCGTGGCGCTTTCCTGTAACAACAACTTGAAAAACTGTGCTCAAGGGCACTTAATATTCACAAGGCCTGCGGGGCTGCAAACGACCCCTGCCCTGGAGTAACGTCCTGGGCTAGGTAATGTGAAATGAATTCAAATCAGGCCCGACCCCCAAGCAGAAATGTTTCAAGAGCTCAATGATCCTCACACGCTTTTTAAAAAACAGCACATCCAATCAAAAGATGTTCAGCATCTATCATGATTAGAGAATGCAAATAAATGGAGACGAGGTGTTCCCTCCCTGCAGTCCTCAAAAAACCTGAAAAGAGTAAGTGCTCAAGAGGGTAGGCAGAAAAGGGGATCCTACTATGCTGTTGGTGGAAATGTAAATTGCTAACAGCCAGTATGGAGATCAGTAGGCATGTTCCTTACTAAACTGTAAACTGGAGCTACCACGAGACTTGGCATCCCCACTCCAGTTTGTATAACAAGAGAATACCATCATTGGAATAAAACATTTGCCCCCCCCCAACGGTCGTTGTGGTACTCTTTGCCATAGCCAAGACACCCAAACGACCAGAATGTCCAGCGAGAGATGATTGGATAAAGAAGTTGTGCTACCTATACCCCCTGGACTGTCACTCATCCAGACAACAAAATGAACTCATGCTATTTGTAGCTTCACGGATGGAGCAGTAGATGATCACACTAATTCTGGAAAATTAGAGACAGAAAGACACATATCCCAGGATATCACTTACATGTGCAGTCGAAAAATGGAGACCAAGGAACGTAATGTACAGAGCAAACACAGACTCACAAACGGAGACACAAAATGTAGAGTTACCATCGGGGGAAATTGGGGATCGGAGAAAGATGAAGTAAGGGGTTGGCATTAACAGAAACACAGTAATGTATCAAAAAGAGTTCATCAACGATGACGCACCTGATAGCACAGGGAACGCTATTCAATATTCTTCAATAACCTAACAGGGAAGAGAATCCGAAATACTCCAGGTACAGCTACGTTTAGAACTGCATCAAGTTGCTGTAGGACTCAAATAGACACAACATTGTATATAAATTATGCTGAAATAGAAAATCAATATTAAATTATAAAACAAGAAAAAGGCAAGAAATGCCTACTCTATTACCCTCAGGCCTCTGTGACGTGGGCTGATGACACAACCCTAGAGCCTCAGCAGGCCTGGGTCCCAAGGTTGCGGTATGCTGGTGCTGAGGGAGACAGGAAGGAGCACGTGCCACCAGATCAGCGGCCCCTTGGACCTCTATTGGCCATTCTCCTCTGCATGGTACCACAACCTCCCGATCCAAGACAGCCCCCTTACAGGTAAGCAAAGCCTAGTGTACCCAAATGATGGTAGACCCGCTGGGAGGGAGGAGCTGTGAAAGGACACCAGATCTCCACAGCTCCTGCTAAGTGGGGTATCCACCTCCAGCCTCCTTCCTTAGAATCGCCCCACCTACACACCAGACCACCCTCCGAATAGCACATTTGCAAGGCTTGGGATTTGCCTGGGGAGTGGCGGTGCAGTGTCAGGGGGAAGAGGTAAAGATACACAAGCCCTGCGGTGTGTGTGCGTCCACGTTCGACTCCAAGTTGCAACCCACCACCAAGACTCTTGCTAAGGCTGTGTTTGCCCAAGTTAACACAGAGGACACGAAGAAGTGCTGCCGCCTTGTGGCGCTTTCCCGTAACAACCACTTGAAAAACTGTGCTCAAGGGCACTTAACATTCACAAGGCCTGCGGGGCTACAAACGACCCCTGCCCTCGAGAAATGTCCTTGGCTAGTTGATCTGAAATGAACTCAAATCTGGCCCGACTCTCAGGCAGAAATGTTTCAAGGGCTCAGTGGTACTTACACGTATTTTTAAAAACAGCACATCAAATGAAAAAATGCTCAGGATCTGTCATGTTCAGAGAATGCAAAGAAATGTAGACGAGGTGTTCCCTGGCTGCAGTCCTCAAAAAGCCTAAAAAGAGTAAGTGCTCAAGAGGGCAGCCAATAAAGGGAACCCTACTATGCTGTTGGTGGGAGTGTAAATTGATAATAGCCAGTATGGAGATCAGTTAGCAAGTCCCTTACTAAACTAAACACTGGAGCTACCACGAGATACGGAAACCGCACTCCAGTCCGTATAACCAGAGAATACCATCATTGGAATAAAACACTTGCACCCCAACGGACGTTGTGCTACTCTTTACCATAGCCCAGACATACAAACGACCGAAATGTCCAGTGAGAGATGAATGGATAAAGATGTTGTGCTACTTACATTCTGGCGACTATCACTCATCCAGAAAGCAAAATGAACCCATGCTATTTGCAGCAACATGGATGGAGCAGTAGATGATCTCACTAATTCTGGTAATTTAGAGACAAAAAGACACATATTCCAGGATATCACTTATATGTGGAGTCTAAAAAGGGATACAAAGGATGTAGTATACAAAGGAAAGACAGGTTCACAAACGGAAGAAAGAAGTGTACAGTTCCCAGAGGGGGAAATTGGGGATCGGGGAAGGATGAAGTCGGAGGTTGGGATTAACAGAAACACACTAATGTATCAAAAAGAATTCATCAACGATGACACACCTGATAGCACAAGGAACGCTACTCAATATTCTTCAATAACCTAACAGGGAAAAGAATCCAAAATACTACAGGTACAGCTACATTCATAACTTCATCACCTTGCTGTCGAACTCAAACACAACACTGTATATAAACTATCCTGAAATAGGAAATCAATACTAAATTATAAAACAAGTAAAAGGCAAGAAATGCCTACTCTATTACCCTCAGGCCTCTGTGACGTGGGCTGATGTCACAACCCTAGAGCCTCAGCAGGCCTGGGTCCCAAGGCTGGAGTATGCTGTTGCTGAGGGAGACAGGAAGGAGGACGTGCCACCAGGTCACCGGCCCCTTGGACCTCTATTGCCCATTCTGCTCTGCATGGTACCACAACCTCCTGATCCAAGACAGTCCTCTTACAGGTAAGCAAAGCCTAGTGTACCCAAATGTTGGTAGACCCGCTGGGAGGGAAGAGCTGTGAAAAGACATTGGATCTCCACAGCTCCTGCTAGTGGGGTTCGTACCTCCAGCCTCCTTCCTTAGAATCGCCCCACCTACAAACCACAGCACCCTCCGAATAGCACATTTGCAAGGCTTGGGATTTGCCTGGGGTCTGGCTGTGCAGGGTAAGGGGGAAGAGGTAAACACACACAAGCCCTGTGGTGTGTGTTCAGCCACTTTCGACTCCAATTTGCAACCCAACACCAAGACTCCCTCTAAGGCTCGGTTTGCCCAAGTTAACACAGAGGACACGAAGAAGTGCTGCCACATCGTGGCGCTTTCCTGTAACAACAACTTGAAAAACTGTGCTCAAGGGCACTTAATATTCACAAGGCCTGCGGGGCTGCAAACGACCCCTGCCCTGGAGTAACGTCCTGGGCTAGGTAATGTGAAATGAATTCAAATCAGGCCCGACCCCCAAGCAGAAATGTTTCAAGAGCTCAATGATCCTCACACGCTTTTTAAAAAACAGCACATCCAATCAAAAGATGTTCAGCATCTATCATGATTAGAGAATGCAAATAAATGGAGACGAGGTGTTCCCTCCCTGCAGTCCTCAAAAAACCTGAAAAGAGTAAGTGCTCAAGAGGGTAGGCAGAAAAGGGGATCCTACTATGCTGTTGGTGGAAATGTAAATTGCTAACAGCCAGTATGGAGATCAGTAGGCATGTTCCTTACTAAACTGTAAACTGGAGCTACCACGAGACTTGGCATCCCCACTCCAGTTTGTATAACAAGAGAATACCATCATTGGAATAAAACATTTGCCCCCCCCCAACGGTCGTTGTGGTACTCTTTGCCATAGCCAAGACACCCAAACGACCAGAATGTCCAGCGAGAGATGATTGGATAAAGAAGTTGTGCTACCTATACCCCCTGGACTGTCACTCATCCAGACAACAAAATGAACTCATGCTATTTGTAGCTTCACGGATGGAGCAGTAGATGATCACACTAATTCTGGAAAATTAGAGACAGAAAGACACATATCCCAGGATATCACTTACATGTGCAGTCGAAAAATGGAGACCAAGGAACGTAATGTACAGAGCAAACACAGACTCACAAACGGAGACACAAAATGTAGAGTTACCATCGGGGGAAATTGGGGATCGGAGAAAGATGAAGTAAGGGGTTGGCATTAACAGAAACACAGTAATGTATCAAAAAGAGTTCATCAACGATGACGCACCTGATAGCACAGGGAACGCTATTCAATATTCTTCAATAACCTAACAGGGAAGAGAATCCGAAATACTCCAGGTACAGCTACGTTTAGAACTGCATCAAGTTGCTGTAGGACTCAAATAGACACAACATTGTATATAAATTATGCTGAAATAGAAAATCAATATTAAATTATAAAACAAGAAAAAGGCAAGAAATGCCTACTCTATTACCCTCAGGCCTCTGTGACGTGGGCTGATGACACAACCCTAGAGCCTCAGCAGGCCTGGGTCCCAAGGTTGCGGTATGCTGGTGCTGAGGGAGACAGGAAGGAGCACGTGCCACCAGATCAGCGGCCCCTTGGACCTCTATTGGCCATTCTCCTCTGCATGGTACCACAACCTCCCGATCCAAGACAGCCCCCTTACAGGTAAGCAAAGCCTAGTGTACCCAAATGATGGTAGACCCGCTGGGAGGGAGGAGCTGTGAAAGGACACCAGATCTCCACAGCTCCTGCTAAGTGGGGTATCCACCTCCAGCCTCCTTCCTTAGAATCGCCCCACCTACACACCAGACCACCCTCCGAATAGCACATTTGCAAGGCTTGGGATTTGCCTGGGGAGTGGCGGTGCAGTGTCAGGGGGAAGAGGTAAAGATACACAAGCCCTGCGGTGTGTGTGCGTCCACGTTCGACTCCAAGTTGCAACCCACCACCAAGACTCTTGCTAAGGCTGTGTTTGCCCAAGTTAACACAGAGGACACGAAGAAGTGCTGCCGCCTTGTGGCGCTTTCCCGTAACAACCACTTGAAAAACTGTGCTCAAGGGCACTTAACATTCACAAGGCCTGCGGGGCTACAAACGACCCCTGCCCTCGAGAAATGTCCTTGGCTAGTTGATCTGAAATGAACTCAAATCTGGCCCGACTCTCAGGCAGAAATGTTTCAAGGGCTCAGTGGTACTTACACGTATTTTTAAAAACAGCACATCAAATGAAAAAATGCTCAGGATCTGTCATGTTCAGAGAATGCAAAGAAATGTAGACGAGGTGTTCCCTGGCTGCAGTCCTCAAAAAGCCTAAAAAGAGTAAGTGCTCAAGAGGGCAGCCAATAAAGGGAACCCTACTATGCTGTTGGTGGGAGTGTAAATTGATAATAGCCAGTATGGAGATCAGTTAGCAAGTCCCTTACTAAACTAAACACTGGAGCTACCACGAGATACGGAAACCGCACTCCAGTCCGTATAACCAGAGAATACCATCATTGGAATAAAACACTTGCACCCCAACGGACGTTGTGCTACTCTTTACCATAGCCCAGACATACAAACGACCGAAATGTCCAGTGAGAGATGAATGGATAAAGATGTTGTGCTACTTACATTCTGGCGACTATCACTCATCCAGAAAGCAAAATGAACCCATGCTATTTGCAGCAACATGGATGGAGCAGTAGATGATCTCACTAATTCTGGTAATTTAGAGACAAAAAGACACATATTCCAGGATATCACTTATATGTGGAGTCTAAAAAGGGATACAAAGGATGTAGTATACAAAGGAAACCCAGGTTCACAAACGGAAGAAAGAAGTGTACAGTTCCCAGAGGGGGAAATTGGGGATCGGGGAAGGATGAAGTCGGAGGTTGGGATTAACAGAAACACACTAATGTATCAAAAAGAATTCATCAACGATGACACACCTGATAGCACAAGGAACGCTACTCAATATTCTTCAATAACCTAACAGGGAAAAGAATCCAAAATACTACAGGTACAGCTACATTCATAACTTCATCACCTTGCTGTCGAACTCAAACACAACACTGTATATAAACTATGCTGAAATAGGAAATCAATACTAAATTATAAAACAAGTAAAAGGCAAGAAATGCCTACTCTATTACCCTCAGGCCTCTGTGACGTGGGCTGATGTCACAACCCTAGAGCCTCAGCAGGCCTGGGTCCCAAGGCTGGAGTATGCTGTTGCTGAGGGAGACAGGAAGGAGGACGTGCCACCAGGTCACCGGCCCCTTGGACCTCTATTGCCCATTCTGCTCTGCATGGTACCACAACCTCCTGATCCAAGACAGTCCTCTTACAGGTAAGCAAAGCCTAGTGTACCCAAATGTTGGTAGACCCGCTGGGAGGGAAGAGCTGTGAAAAGACATTGGATCTCCACAGCTCCTGCTAGTGGGGTTCGTACCTCCAGCCTCCTTCCTTAGAATCGCCCCACCTACAAACCACAGCACCCTCCGAATAGCACATTTGCAAGGCTTGGGATTTGCCTGGGGTCTGGCTGTGCAGGGTAAGGGGGAAGAGGTAAACACACACAAGCCCTGTGGTGTGTGTTCAGCCACTTTCGACTCCAATTTGCAACCCAACACCAAGACTCCCTCTAAGGCTCGGTTTGCCCAAGTTAACACAGAGGACACGAAGAAGTGCTGCCACATCGTGGCGCTTTCCTGTAACAACAACTTGAAAAACTGTGCTCAAGGGCACTTAATATTCACAAGGCCTGCGGGGCTGCAAACGACCCCTGCCCTGGAGTAACGTCCTGGGCTAGGTAATGTGAAATGAATTCAAATCAGGCCCGACCCCCAAGCAGAAATGTTTCAAGAGCTCAATGATCCTCACACGCTTTTTAAAAAACAGCACATCCAATCAAAAGATGTTCAGGATCTATCATGATTAGAGAATGCAAATAAATGGAGACGAGGTGTTCCCTCCCTGCAGTCCTCAAAAAACCTGAAAAGAGTAAGTGCTCAAGAGGGTAGGCAGAAAAGGGGATCCTACTATGCTGTTGGTGGAAATGTAAATTGCTAACAGCCAGTATGGAGATCAGTAGGCATGTTCCTTACTAAACTGTAAACTGGAGCTACCACGAGATTGGGCATCCCCACTCCAGTTTGTATAACAAGAGAATACCATCATTGGAATAAAACACTTGCCCCCGCAACGGTCTTGTGGTACTCTTTGCCATAGCTAAGACACCCAAACGACCAAAATGTCCAGCGAGAGATGATTGGATAAAGAAGTTGTGCTACCTATAACCCCTGGACTGTCACTCATCCAGACAACAAAATGAACTCATGCTATTTGTAGCAGCATGGATGGAGCAGTAGACGATCTCACTAATTCGGGAAAATTAGAGACAGAAAGACAGATATCGCGAGATATCACTTACATGTGCAGTCGAAAAATGGAGACCAAGGAACGTAATGTACAGAGCAAACACAGACTCACAAACGGAGACACAAAATGTAGAGTTACCATCGGGGGAAATTGGGGATCGGAGAAAGATGAAGTAAGGGGTTGGCATTAACAGAAACACAGTAATGTATCAAAAAGAGTTCATCAACGATGACGCATCTGATAGCACAGGGAACGCTATTCAATATTCTTCAATAACCTAACAGGGAAGAGAATCCGAAATACTCCAGGTACAGCTACGTTTAGAACTGCATCAAGTTGCTGTAGGACTCAAATAGACACAACATTGTATATAAATTATGCTGAAATAGAAAATCAATATTAAATTATAAAACAAGAAAAAGGCAAGAAATGCCTACTCTATTACCCTCAGGCCTCTGTGACGTGGGCTGATGACACAACCCTAGAGCCTCAGCAGGCCTGGGTCCCAAGGTTGCGGTATGCTGGTGCTGAGGGAGACAGGAAGGAGCACGTGCCACCAGATCAGCGGCCCCTTGGACCTCTATTGGCCATTCTCCTCTGCATGGTACCACAACCTCCCGATCCAAGACAGCCCCCTTACAGGTAAGCAAAGCCTAGTGTACCCAAATGATGGTAGACCCGCTGGGAGGGAGGAGCTGTGAAAGGACACCAGATCTCCACAGCTCCTGCTAAGTGGGGTATCCACCTCCAGCCTCCTTCCTTAGAATCGCCCCACCTACACACCAGACCACCCTCCGAATAGCACATTTGCAAGGCTTGGGATTTGCCTGGGGAGTGGCGGTGCAGTGTCAGGGGGAAGAGGTAAAGATACACAAGCCCTGCGGTGTGTGTGCGTCCACGTTCGACTCCAAGTTGCAACCCACCACCAAGACTCTTGCTAAGGCTGTGTTTGCCCAAGTTAACACAGAGGACACGAAGAAGTGCTGCCGCCTTGTGGCGCTTTCCCGTAACAACCACTTGAAAAACTGTGCTCAAGGGCACTTAACATTCACAAGGCCTGCGGGGCTACAAACGACCCCTGCCCTCGAGAAATGTCCTTGGCTAGTTGATCTGAAATGAACTCAAATCTGGCCCGACTCTCAGGCAGAAATGTTTCAAGGGCTCAATGGTACTTACACGTATTTTTAAAAACAGCACATCAAATGAAAAAATGCTCAGGATCTGTCATGTTCAGAGAATGCAAAGAAATGTAGACGAGGTGTTCCCTGGCTGCAGTCCTCAAAAAGCCTAAAAAGAGTAAGTGCTCAAGAGTGCAGCCAATAAAGGGAACCCTACTATGCTGTTGGTGGGAGTGTAAATTGATAATAGCCAGTATGGAGATCAGTTAGCAAGTCCCTTACTAAACTAAACACTGGAGCTACCACGAGATACGGAAACCGCACTCCAGTCCGTATAACCAGAGAATACCATCATTGGAATAAAACACTTGCACCCCAACGGACGTTGTGCTACTCTTTACCATAGCCCAGACATACAAACGACCGAAATGTCCAGTGAGAGATGAATGGATAAAGATGTTGTGCTACTTACATTCTGGCGACTATCACTCATCCAGAAAGCAAAATGAACCCATGCTATTTGCAGCAACATGGATGGAGCAGTAGATGATCTCACTAATTCTGGTAATTTAGAGACAAAAAGACACATATTCCAGGATATCACTTATATGTGGAGTCTAAAAAGGGATACAAAGGATGTAGTATACAAAGGAAACCCAGGTTCACAAACGGAAGAAAGAAGTGTACAGTTCCCAGAGGGGGAAATTGGGGATCGGGGAAGGATGAAGTCGGAGGTTGGGATTAACAGAAACACACTAATGTATCAAAAAGAATTCATCAACGATGACACACCTGATAGCACAAGGAACGCTACTCAATATTCTTCAATAACCTAACAGGGAAAAGAATCCAAAATACTACAGGTACAGCTACATTCATAACTTCATCACCTTGCTGTCGAACTCAAACTCAACACTGTATATAAACTATGCTGAAATAGGAAATCAATACTAAATTATAAAACAAGTAAAAGGCAAGAAATGCCTACTCTATTACCCTCAGGCCTCTGTGACGTGGGCTGATGTCACAACCCTAGAGCCTCAGCAGGCCTGGGTCCCAAGGCTGGAGTATGCTGTTGCTGAGGGAGACAGGAAGGAGGACGTGCCACCAGATCACCGGCCCCTTGGACCTCTATTGCCCATTCTGCTCTGCATGGTACCACAACCTCCTGATCCAAGACAGTCCTCTTACAGGTAAGCAAAGCCTAGTGTACCCAAATGTTGGTAGACCCGCTGGGAGGGAAGAGCTGTGAAAAGACATTGGATCTCCACAGCTCCTGCTAGTGGGGTTCGTACCTCCAGCCTCCTTCCTTAGAATCGCCCCACCTACAAACCACAGCACCCTCCGAATAGCACATTTGCAAGGCTTGGGATTTGCCTGGGGTCTGGCTGTGCAGGGTAAGGGGGAAGAGGTAAACACACACAAGCCCTGTGGTGTGTGTTCAGCCACTTTCGACTCCAATTTGCAACCCAACACCAAGACTCCCTCTAAGGCTCGGTTTGCCCAAGTTAACACAGAGGACACGAAGAAGTGCTGCCACATCGTGGCGCTTTCCTGTAACAACAACTTGAAAAACTGTGCTCAAGGGCACTTAATAGTCACAAGGCCTGCGGGGCTGCAAACGACCCCTGCCCTGGAGTAACGTCCTGGGCTAGGTAATGTGAAATGAATTCAAATCAGGCCCGACCCCCAAGCAGAAATGTTTCAAGAGCTCAATGATCCTCACACGCTTTTTAAAAAACAGCACATCCAATCAAAAGATGTTCAGGATCTATCATGATTAGAGAATGCAAATAAATGGAGACGAGGTGTTCCCTCCCTGCAGTCCTCAAAAAACCTGAAAAGAGTAAGTGCTCAAGAGGGTAGGCAGAAAAGGGGATCCTACTATGCTGTTGGTGGAAATGTAAATTGCTAACAGCCAGTATGGAGATCAGTAGGCATGTTCCTTACTAAACTGTAAACTGGAGCTACCACGAGATTGGGCATCCCCACTCCAGTTTGTATAACAAGAGAATACCATCATTGGAATAAAACACTTGCCCCCGCAACGGTCTTGTGGTACTCTTTGCCATAGCCAAGACACCCAAACGACCAAAATGTCCAGCGAGAGATGATTGGATAAAGAAGTTGTGCTACCTATACCCCCTGGACTGTCACTCATCCAGACAACAAAATGAACTCATGCTATTTGTAGCAGCATGGATGGAGCAGTAGACGATCTCACTAATTCGGGAAAATTAGAGACAGAAAGACAGATATCGCGAGATATCACTTACATGTGCAGTCGAAAAATGGAGACCAAGGAACGTAATGTACAGAGCAAACACAGACTCACAAACGGAGACACAAAATGTAGAGTTACCATCGGGGGAAATTGGGGATCGGAGAAAGATGAAGTAAGGGGTTGGCATTAACAGAAACACAGTAATGTATCAAAAAGAGTTCATCAACGATGACGCACCTGATAGCACAGGGAACGCTATTCAATATTCTTCAATAACCTAAGAGGGAAGAGAATCCGAAATACTCCAGGTACAGCTACGTTTAGAACTGCATCAAGTTGCTGTAGGACTCAAATAGACACAACATTGTATATAAATTATGCTGAAATAGAAAATCAATATTAAATTATAAAACAAGAAAAAGGCAAGAAATGCCTACTCTATTACCCTCAGGCCTCTGTGACGTGGGCTGATGACACAACCCTAGAGCCTCAGCAGGCCTGGGTCCCAAGGTTGCGGTATGCTGGTGCTGAGGGAGACAGGAAGGAGCACGTGCCACCAGATCAGTGGGCCCTTGGACCTCTATTGGCCATTCTCCTCTGCATGGTACCACAACCTCCCGATCCAAGACAGCCCCCTTACAGGTAAGCAAAGCCTAGTGTACCCAAATGATGGTAGACCCGCTGGGAGGGAGGAGCTGTGAAAGGACACCAGATCTCCACAGCTCCTGCTAAGTGGGGTATCCACCTCCAGCCTCCTTCCTTAGAATCGCCCCACCTACACACCAGACCACCCTCCGAATAGCACATTTGCAAGGCTTGGGATTTGCCTGGGGAGTGGCGGTGCAGTGTCAGGGGGAAGAGGTAAAGATACACAAGCCCTGCGGTGTGTGTGCGTCCACGTTCGACTCCAAGTTGCAACCCACCACCAAGACTCTTGCTAAGGCTGTGTTTGCCCAAGTTAACACAGAGGACACGAAGAAGTGCTGCCGCCTTGTGGCGCTTTCCCGTAACAACCACTTGAAAAACTGTGCTCAAGGGCACTTAACATTCACAAGGCCTGCGGGGCTACAAACGACCCCTGCCCTCGAGAAATGTCCTTGGCTAGTTGATCTGAAATGAACTCAAATCTGGCCCGACTCTCAGGCAGAAATGTTTCAAGGGCTCAGTGGTACTTACACGTATTTTTAAAAACAGCACATCAAATGAAAAAATGCTCAGGATCTGTCATGTTCAGAGAATGCAAAGAAATGTAGACGAGGTGTTCCCTGGCTGCAGTCCTCAAAAAGCCTAAAAAGAGTAAGTGCTCAAGAGGGCAGCCAATAAAGGGAACCCTACTATGCTGTTGGTGGGAGTGTAAATTGATAATAGCCAGTATGGAGATCAGTTAGCAAGTCCCTTACTAAACTAAACACTGGAGCTACCACGAGATACGGAAACCGCACTCCAGTCCGTATAACCAGAGAATACCATCATTGGAATAAAACACTTGCACCCCAACGGACGTTGTGCTACTCTTTACCATAGCCCAGACATACAAACGACCGAAATGTCCAGTGAGAGATGAATGGATAAAGATGTTGTGCTACTTACATTCTGGCGACTATCACTCATCCAGAAAGCAAAATGAACCCATGCTATTTGCAGCAACATGGATGGAGCAGTAGATGATCTCACTAATTCTGGTAATTTAGAGACAAAAAGACACATATTCCAGGATATCACTTATATGTGGAGTCTAAAAAGGGATACAAAGGATGTAGTATACAAAGGAAAGACAGGTTCACAAACGGAAGAAAGAAGTGTACAGTTCCCAGAGGGGGAAATTGGGGATCGGGGAAGGATGAAGTCGGAGGTTGGGATTAACAGAAACACACTAATGTATCAAAAAGAATTCATCAACGATGACACACCTGATAGCACAAGGAACGCTACTCAATATTCTTCAATAACCTAACAGGGAAAAGAATCCAAAATACTACAGGTACAGCTACATTCATAACTTCATCACCTTGCTGTCGAACTCAAACTCAACACTGTATATAAACTATGCTGAAATAGGAAATCAATACTAAATTATAAAACAAGTAAAAGGCAAGAAATGCCTACTCTATTACCCTCAGGCCTCTGTGACGTGGGCTGATGTCACAACCCTAGAGCCTCAGCAGGCCTGGGTCCCAAGGCTGGAGTATGCTGTTGCTGAGGGAGACAGGAAGGAGGACGTGCCACCAGATCACCGGCCCCTTGGACCTCTATTGCCCATTCTGCTCTGCATGGTACCACAACCTCCTGATCCAAGACAGTCCTCTTACAGGTAAGCAAAGCCTAGTGTACCCAAATGTTGGTAGACCCGCTGGGAGGGAAGAGCTGTGAAAAGACATTGGATCTCCACAGCTCCTGCTAGTGGGGTTCGTACCTCCAGCCTCCTTCCTTAGAATCGCCCCACCTACAAACCACAGCACCCTCCGAATAGCACATTTGCAAGGCTTGGGATTTGCCTGGGGTCTGGCTGTGCAGGGTAAGGGGGAAGAGGTAAACACACACAAGCCCTGTGGTGTGTGTTCAGCCACTTTCGACTCCAATTTGCAACCCAACACCAAGACTCCCTCTAAGGCTCGGTTTGCCCAAGTTAACACAGAGGACACGAAGAAGTGCTGCCACATCGTGGCGCTTTCCTGTAACAACAACTTGAAAAACTGTGCTCAAGGGCACTTAATAGTCACAAGGCCTGCGGGGCTGCAAACGACCCCTGCCCTGGAGTAACGTCCTGGGCTAGGTAATGTGAAATGAATTCAAATCAGGCCCGACCCCCAAGCAGAAATGTTTCAAGAGCTCAATGATCCTCACACGCTTTTTAAAAAACAGCACATCCAATCAAAAGATGTTCAGCATCTATCATGATTAGAGAATGCAAATAAATGGAGACGAGGTGTTCCCTCCCTGCAGTCCTCAAAAAACCTGAAAAGAGTAAGTGCTCAAGAGGGTAGGCAGAAAAGGGGATCCTACTATGCTGTTGGTGGAAATGTAAATTGCTAACAGCCAGTATGGAGATCAGTAGGCATGTTCCTTACTAAACTGTAAACTGGAGCTACCACGAGACTTGGCATCCCCACTCCAGTTTGTATAACAAGAGAATACCATCATTGGAATAAAACATTTGCCCCCCCCCAACGGTCGTTGTGGTACTCTTTGCCATAGCCAAGACACCCAAACGACCAGAATGTCCAGCGAGAGATGATTGGATAAAGAAGTTGTGCTACCTATACCCCCTGGACTGTCACTCATCCAGACAACAAAATGAACTCATGCTATTTGTAGCTTCACGGATGGAGCAGTAGATGATCACACTAATTCTGGAAAATTAGAGACAGAAAGACACATATCCCAGGATATCACTTACATGTGCAGTCGAAAAATGGAGACCAAGGAACGTAATGTACAGAGCAAACACAGACTCACAAACGGAGACACAAAATGTAGAGTTACCATCGGGGGAAATTGGGGATCGGAGAAAGATGAAGTAAGGGGTTGGCATTAACAGAAACACAGTAATGTATCAAAAAGAGTTCATCAACGATGACGCACCTGATAGCACAGGGAACGCTATTCAATATTCTTCAATAACCTAACAGGGAAGAGAATCCGAAATACTCCAGGTACAGCTACGTTTAGAACTGCATCAAGTTGCTGTAGGACTCAAATAGACACAACATTGTATATAAATTATGCTGAAATAGAAAATCAATATTAAATTATAAAACAAGAAAAAGGCAAGAAATGCCTACTCTATTACCCTCAGGCCTCTGTGACGTGGGCTGATGACACAACCCTAGAGCCTCAGCAGGCCTGGGTCCCAAGGTTGCGGTATGCTGGTGCTGAGGGAGACAGGAAGGAGCACGTGCCACCAGATCAGCGGCCCCTTGGACCTCTATTGGCCATTCTCCTCTGCATGGTACCACAACCTCCCGATCCAAGACAGCCCCCTTACAGGTAAGCAAAGCCTAGTGTACCCAAATGATGGTAGACCCGCTGGGAGGGAGGAGCTGTGAAAGGACACCAGATCTCCACAGCTCCTGCTAAGTGGGGTATCCACCTCCAGCCTCCTTCCTTAGAATCGCCCCACCTACACACCAGACCACCCTCCGAATAGCACATTTGCAAGGCTTGGGATTTGCCTGGGGAGTGGCGGTGCAGTGTCAGGGGGAAGAGGTAAAGATACACAAGCCCTGCGGTGTGTGTGCGTCCACGTTCGACTCCAAGTTGCAACCCACCACCAAGACTCTTGCTAAGGCTGTGTTTGCCCAAGTTAACACAGAGGACACGAAGAAGTGCTGCCGCCTTGTGGCGCTTTCCCGTAACAACCACTTGAAAAACTGTGCTCAAGGGCACTTAACATTCACAAGGCCTGCGGGGCTACAAACGACCCCTGCCCTCGAGAAATGTCCTTGGCTAGTTGATCTGAAATGAACTCAAATCTGGCCCGACTCTCAGGCAGAAATGTTTCAAGGGCTCAGTGGTACTTACACGTATTTTTAAAAACAGCACATCAAATGAAAAAATGCTCAGGATCTGTCATGTTCAGAGAATGCAAAGAAATGTAGACGAGGTGTTCCCTGGCTGCAGTCCTCAAAAAGCCTAAAAAGAGTAAGTGCTCAAGAGGGCAGCCAATAAAGGGAACCCTACTATGCTGTTGGTGGGAGTGTAAATTGATAATAGCCAGTATGGAGATCAGTTAGCAAGTCCCTTACTAAACTAAAAACTGGAGCTACCACGAGATACGGAAACCGCACTCCAGTCCGTATAACCAGAGAATACCATCATTGGAATAAAACACTTGCACCCCAACGGACGTTGTGCTACTCTTTACCATAGCCCAGACATACAAACGACCGAAATGTCCAGTGAGAGATGAATGGATAAAGATGTTGTGCTACTTACATTCTGGCGACTATCACTCATCCAGAAAGCAAAATGAACCCATGCTATTTGCAGCAACATGGATGGAGCAGTAGATGATCTCACTAATTCTGGTAATTTAGAGACAAAAAGACACATATTCCAGGATATCACTTATATGTGGAGTCTAAAAAGGGATACAAAGGATGTAGTATACAAAGGAAACCCAGGTTCACAAACGGAAGAAAGAAGTGTACAGTTCCCAGAGGGGGAAATTGGGGATCGGGGAAGGATGAAGTCGGAGGTTGGGATTAACAGAAACACACTAATGTATCAAAAAGAATTCATCAACGATGACACACCTGATAGCACAAGGAACGCTACTCAATATTCTTCAATAACCTAACAGGGAAAAGAATCCAAAATACTACAGGTACAGCTACATTCATAACTTCATCACCTTGCTGTCGAACTCAAACACAACACTGTATATAAACTATGCTGAAATAGGAAATCAATACTAAATTATAAAACAAGTAAAAGGCAAGAAATGCCTACTCTATTACCCTCAGGCCTCTGTGACGTGGGCTGATGTCACAACCCTAGAGCCTCAGCAGGCCTGGGTCCCAAGGCTGGAGTATGCTGTTGCTGAGGGAGACAGGAAGGAGGACGTGCCACCAGATCACCGGCCCCTTGGACCTCTATTGCCCATTCTGCTCTGCATGGTACCACAACCTCCTGATCCAAGACAGTCCTCTTACAGGTAAGCAAAGCCTAGTGTACCCAAATGTTGGTAGACCCGCTGGGAGGGAAGAGCTGTGAAAAGACATTGGATCTCCACAGCTCCTGCTAGTGGGGTTCGTACCTCCAGCCTCCTTCCTTAGAATCGCCCCACCTACAAACCACAGCACCCTCCGAATAGCACATTTGCAAGGCTTGGGATTTGCCTGGGGTCTGGCTGTGCAGGGTAAGGGGGAAGAGGTAAACACACACAAGCCCTGTGGTGTGTGTTCAGCCACTTTCGACTCCAATTTGCAACCCAACACCAAGACTCCCTCTAAGGCTCGGTTTGCCCAAGTTAACACAGAGGACACGAAGAAGTGCTGCCACATCGTGGCGCTTTCCTGTAACAACAACTTGAAAAACTGTGCTCAAGGGCACTTAATATTCACAAGGCCTGCGGGGCTGCAAACGACCCCTGCCCTGGAGTAACGTCCTGGGCTAGGTAATGTGAAATGAATTCAAATCAGGCCCGACCCCCAAGCAGAAATGTTTCAAGAGCTCAATGATCCTCACACGCTTTTTAAAAAACAGCACATCCAATCAAAAGATGTTCAGGATCTATCATGATTAGAGAATGCAAATAAATGGAGACGAGGTGTTCCCTCCCTGCAGTCCTCAAAAAACCTGAAAAGAGTAAGTGCTCAAGAGGGTAGGCAGAAAAGGGGATCCTACTATGCTGTTGGTGGAAATGTAAATTGCTAACAGCCAGTATGGAGATCAGTAGGCATGTTCCTTACTAAACTGTAAACTGGAGCTACCACGAGACTTGGCATCCCCACTCCAGTTTGTATAACAAGAGAATACCATCATTGGAATAAAACATTTGCCCCCCCCCAACGGTCGTTGTGGTACTCTTTGCCATAGCCAAGACACCCAAACGACCAGAATGTCCAGCGAGAGATGATTGGATAAAGAAGTTGTGCTACCTATACCCCCTGGACTGTCACTCATCCAGACAACAAAATGAACTCATGCTATTTGTAGCTTCACGGATGGAGCAGTAGATGATCACACTAATTCTGGAAAATTAGAGACAGAAAGACACATATCCCAGGATATCACTTACATGTGCAGTCGAAAAATGGAGACCAAGGAACGTAATGTACAGAGCAAACACAGACTCACAAACGGAGACACAAAATGTAGAGTTACCATCGGGGGAAATTGGGGATCGGAGAAAGATGAAGTAAGGGGTTGGCATTAACAGAAACACAGTAATGTATCAAAAAGAGTTCATCAACGATGACGCACCTGATAGCACAGGGAACGCTATTCAATATTCTTCAATAACCTAACAGGGAAGAGAATCCGAAATACTCCAGGTACAGCTACGTTTAGAACTGCATCAAGTTGCTGTAGGACTCAAATAGACACAACATTGTATATAAATTATGCTGAAATAGAAAATCAATATTAAATTATAAAACAAGAAAAAGGCAAGAAATGCCTACTCTATTACCCTCAGGCCTCTGTGACGTGGGCTGATGACACAACCCTAGAGCCTCAGCAGGCCTGGGTCCCAAGGTTGCGGTATGCTGGTGCTGAGGGAGACAGGAAGGAGCACGTGCCACCAGATCAGCGGCCCCTTGGACCTCTATTGGCCATTCTCCTCTGCATGGTACCACAACCTCCCGATCCAAGACAGCCCCCTTACAGGTAAGCAAAGCCTAGTGTACCCAAATGATGGTAGACCCGCTGGGAGGGAGGAGCTGTGAAAGGACACCAGATCTCCACAGCTCCTGCTAAGTGGGGTATCCACCTCCAGCCTCCTTCCTTAGAATCGCCCCACCTACACACCAGACCACCCTCCGAATAGCACATTTGCAAGGCTTGGGATTTGCCTGGGGAGTGGCGGTGCAGTGTCAGGGGGAAGAGGTAAAGATACACAAGCCCTGCGGTGTGTGTGCGTCCACGTTCGACTCCAAGTTGCAACCCACCACCAAGACTCTTGCTAAGGCTGTGTTTGCCCAAGTTAACACAGAGGACACGAAGAAGTGCTGCCGCCTTGTGGCGCTTTCCCGTAACAACCACTTGAAAAACTGTGCTCAAGGGCACTTAACATTCACAAGGCCTGCGGGGCTACAAACGACCCCTGCCCTCGAGAAATGTCCTTGGCTAGTTGATCTGAAATGAACTCAAATCTGGCCCGACTCTCAGGCAGAAATGTTTCAAGGGCTCAGTGGTACTTACACGTATTTTTAAAAACAGCACATCAAATGAAAAAATGCTCAGGATCTGTCATGTTCAGAGAATGCAAAGAAATGTAGACGAGGTGTTCCCTGGCTGCAGTCCTCAAAAAGCCTAAAAAGAGTAAGTGCTCAAGAGGGCAGCCAATAAAGGGAACCCTACTATGCTGTTGGTGGGAGTGTAAATTGATAATAGCCAGTATGGAGATCAGTTAGCAAGTCCCTTACTAAACTAAAAACTGGAGCTACCACGAGATACGGAAACCGCACTCCAGTCCGTATAACCAGAGAATACCATCATTGGAATAAAACACTTGCACCCCAACGGACGTTGTGCTACTCTTTACCATAGCCCAGACATACAAACGACCGAAATGTCCAGTGAGAGATGAATGGATAAAGATGTTGTGCTACTTACATTCTGGCGACTATCACTCATCCAGAAAGCAAAATGAACCCATGCTATTTGCAGCAACATGGATGGAGCAGTAGATGATCTCACTAATTCTGGTAATTTAGAGACAAAAAGACACATATTCCAGGATATCACTTATATGTGGAGTCTAAAAAGGGATACAAAGGATGTAGTATACAAAGGAAAGACAGGTTCACAAACGGAAGAAAGAAGTGTACAGTTCCCAGAGGGGGAAATTGGGGATCGGGGAAGGATGAAGTCGGAGGTTGGGATTAACAGAAACACACTAATGTATCAAAAAGAATTCATCAACGATGACACACCTGATAGCACAAGGAACGCTACTCAATATTCTTCAATAACCTAACAGGGAAAAGAATCCAAAATACTACAGGTACAGCTACATTCATAACTTCATCACCTTGCTGTCGAACTCAAACACAACACTGTATATAAACTATGCTGAAATAGGAAATCAATACTAAATTATAAAACAAGTAAAAGGCAAGAAATGCCTACTCTATTACCCTCAGGCCTCTGTGACGTGGGCTGATGTCACAACCCTAGAGCCTCAGCAGGCCTGGGTCCCAAGGCTGGAGTATGCTGTTGCTGAGGGAGACAGGAAGGAGGACGTGCCACCAGATCACCGGCCCCTTGGACCTCTATTGCCCATTCTGCTCTGCATGGTACCACAACCTCCTGATCCAAGACAGTCCTCTTACAGGTAAGCAAAGCCTAGTGTACCCAAATGTTGGTAGACCCGCTGGGAGGGAAGAGCTGCGAAAAGACATTGGATCTCCACAGCTCCTGCTAGTGGGGTTCGTACCTCCAGCCTCCTTCCTTAGAATCACCCCACCTACAAACCACAGCACCCTCCGAATAGCACATTTGCAAGGCTTGGGATTTGCCTGGGGTCTGGCTGTGCAGGGTAAGGGGGAAGAGGTAAACACACACAAGCCCTGTGGTGTGTGTTCAGCCACTTTCGACTCCAATTTGCAACCCAACACCAAGACTCCCTCTAAGGCTCGGTTTGCCCAAGTTAACACAGAGGACACGAAGAAGTGCTGCCACATCGTGGCGCTTTCCTGTAACAACAACTTGAAAAACTGTGCTCAAGGGCACTTAATATTCACAAGGCCTGCGGGGCTGCAAACGACCCCTGCCCTGGAGTAACGTCCTGGGCTAGGTAATGTGAAATGAATTCAAATCAGGCCCGACCCCCAAGCAGAAATGTTTCAAGAGCTCAATGATCCTCACACGCTTTTTAAAAAACAGCACATCCAATCAAAAGATGTTCAGCATCTATCATGATTAGAGAATGCAAATAAATGGAGACGAGGTGTTCCCTCCCTGCAGTCCTCAAAAAACCTGAAAAGAGTAAGTGCTCAAGAGGGTAGGCAGAAAAGGGGATCCTACTATGCTGTTGGTGGAAATGTAAATTGCTAACAGCCAGTATGGAGATCAGTAGGCATGTTCCTTACTAAACTGTAAACTGGAGCTACCACGAGACTTGGCATCCCCACTCCAGTTTGTATAACAAGAGAATACCATCATTGGAATAAAACATTTGCCCCCCCCCAACGGTCGTTGTGGTACTCTTTGCCATAGCCAAGACACCCAAACGACCAGAATGTCCAGCGAGAGATGATTGGATAAAGAAGTTGTGCTACCTATACCCCCTGGACTGTCACTCATCCAGACAACAAAATGAACTCATGCTATTTGTAGCTTCACGGATGGAGCAGTAGATGATCACACTAATTCTGGAAAATTAGAGACAGAAAGACACATATCCCAGGATATCACTTACATGTGCAGTCGAAAAATGGAGACCAAGGAACGTAATGTACAGAGCAAACACAGACTCACAAACGGAGACACAAAATGTAGAGTTACCATCGGGGGAAATTGGGGATCGGAGAAAGATGAAGTAAGGGGTTGGCATTAACAGAAACACAGTAATGTATCAAAAAGAGTTCATCAACGATGACGCACCTGATAGCACAGGGAACGCTATTCAATATTCTTCAATAACCTAACAGGGAAGAGAATCCGAAATACTCCAGGTACAGCTACGTTTAGAACTGCATCAAGTTGCTGTAGGACTCAAATAGACACAACATTGTATATAAATTATGCTGAAATAGAAAATCAATATTAAATTATAAAACAAGAAAAAGGCAAGAAATGCCTACTCTATTACCCTCAGGCCTCTGTGACGTGGGCTGATGACACAACCCTAGAGCCTCAGCAGGCCTGGGTCCCAAGGTTGCGGTATGCTGGTGCTGAGGGAGACAGGAAGGAGCACGTGCCACCAGATCAGCGGCCCCTTGGACCTCTATTGGCCATTCTCCTCTGCATGGTACCACAACCTCCCGATCCAAGACAGCCCCCTTACAGGTAAGCAAAGCCTAGTGTACCCAAATGATGGTAGACCCGCTGGGAGGGAGGAGCTGTGAAAGGACACCAGATCTCCACAGCTCCTGCTAAGTGGGGTATCCACCTCCAGCCTCCTTCCTTAGAATCGCCCCACCTACACACCAGACCACCCTCCGAATAGCACATTTGCAAGGCTTGGGATTTGCCTGGGGAGTGGCGGTGCAGTGTCAGGGGGAAGAGGTAAAGATACACAAGCCCTGCGGTGTGTGTGCGTCCACGTTCGACTCCAAGTTGCAACCCACCACCAAGACTCTTGCTAAGGCTGTGTTTGCCCAAGTTAACACAGAGGACACGAAGAAGTGCTGCCGCCTTGTGGCGCTTTCCCGTAACAACCACTTGAAAAACTGTGCTCAAGGGCACTTAACATTCACAAGGCCTGCGGGGCTACAAACGACCCCTGCCCTCGAGAAATGTCCTTGGCTAGTTGATCTGAAATGAACTCAAATCTGGCCCGACTCTCAGGCAGAAATGTTTCAAGGGCTCAGTGGTACTTACACGTATTTTTAAAAACAGCACATCAAATGAAAAAATGCTCAGGATCTGTCATGTTCAGAGAATGCAAAGAAATGTAGACGAGGTGTTCCCTGGCTGCAGTCCTCAAAAAGCCTAAAAAGAGTAAGTGCTCAAGAGGGCAGCCAATAAAGGGAACCCTACTATGCTGTTGGTGGGAGTGTAAATTGATAATAGCCAGTATGGAGATCAGTTAGCAAGTCCCTTACTAAACTAAAAACTGGAGCTACCACGAGATACGGAAACCGCACTCCAGTCCGTATAACCAGAGAATACCATCATTGGAATAAAACACTTGCACCCCAACGGACGTTGTGCTACTCTTTACCATAGCCCAGACATACAAACGACCGAAATGTCCAGTGAGAGATGAATGGATAAAGATGTTGTGCTACTTACATTCTGGCGACTATCACTCATCCAGAAAGCAAAATGAACCCATGCTATTTGCAGCAACATGGATGGAGCAGTAGATGATCTCACTAATTCTGGTAATTTAGAGACAAAAAGACACATATTCCAGGATATCACTTATATGTGGAGTCTAAAAAGGGATACAAAGGATGTAGTATACAAAGGAAACACAGGTTCACAAACGGAAGAAAGAAGTGTACAGTTCCCAGAGGGGGAAATTGGGGATCGGGGAAGGATGAAGTCGGAGGTTGGGATTAACAGAAACACACTAATGTATCAAAAAGAATTCATCAACGATGACACACCTGATAGCACAAGGAACGCTACTCAATATTCTTCAATAACCTAACAGGGAAAAGAATCCAAAATACTACAGGTACAGCTACATTCATAACTTCATCACCTTGCTGTCGAACTCAAACACAACACTGTATATAAACTATGCTGAAATAGGAAATCAATACTAAATTATAAAACAAGTAAAAGGCAAGAAATGCCTACTCTATTACCCTCAGGCCTCTGTGACGTGGGCTGATGTCACAACCCTAGAGCCTCAGCAGGCCTGGGTCCCAAGGCTGGAGTATGCTGTTGCTGAGGGAGACAGGAAGGAGGACGTGCCACCAGATCACCGGCCCCTTGGACCTCTATTGCCCATTCTGCTCTGCATGGTACCACAACCCCCTGATCCAAGACAGTCCTCTTACAGGTAAGCAAAGCCTAGTGTACCCAAATGTTGGTAGACCCGCTGGGAGGGAAGAGCTGCGAAAAGACATTGGATCTCCACAGCTCCTGCTAGTGGGGTTCGTACCTCCAGCCTCCTTCCTTAGAATCGCCCCACCTACAAACCACAGCACCCTCCGAATAGCACATTTGCAAGGCTTGGGATTTGCCTGGGGTCTGGCTGTGCAGGGTAAGGGGGAAGAGGTAAACACACACAAGCCCTGTGGTGTGTGTTCAGCCACTTTCGACTCCAATTTGCAACCCAACACCAAGACTCCCTCTAAGGCTCGGTTTGCCCAAGTTAACACAGAGGACACGAAGAAGTGCTGCCACATCGTGGCGCTTTCCTGTAACAACAACTTGAAAAACTGTGCTCAAGGGCACTTAATATTCACAAGGCCTGCGGGGCTGCAAACGACCCCTGCCCTGGAGTAACGTCCTGGGCTAGGTAATGTGAAATGAATTCAAATCAGGCCCGACCCCCAAGCAGAAATGTTTCAAGAGCTCAATGATCCTCACACGCTTTTTAAAAAACAGCACATCCAATCAAAAGATGTTCAGCATCTATCATGATTAGAGAATGCAAATAAATGGAGACGAGGTGTTCCCTCCCTGCAGTCCTCAAAAAACCTGAAAAGAGTAAGTGCTCAAGAGGGTAGGCAGAAAAGGGGATCCTACTATGCTGTTGGTGGAAATGTAAATTGCTAACAGCCAGTATGGAGATCAGTAGGCATGTTCCTTACTAAACTGTAAACTGGAGCTACCACGAGACTTGGCATCCCCACTCCAGTTTGTATAACAAGAGAATACCATCATTGGAATAAAACATTTGCCCCCCCCCAACGGTCGTTGTGGTACTCTTTGCCATAGCCAAGACACCCAAACGACCAGAATGTCCAGCGAGAGATGATTGGATAAAGAAGTTGTGCTACCTATACCCCCTGGACTGTCACTCATCCAGACAACAAAATGAACTCATGCTATTTGTAGCTTCACGGATGGAGCAGTAGATGATCACACTAATTCTGGAAAATTAGAGACAGAAAGACACATATCCCAGGATATCACTTACATGTGCAGTCGAAAAATGGAGACCAAGGAACGTAATGTACAGAGCAAACACAGACTCACAAACGGAGACACAAAATGTAGAGTTACCATCGGGGGAAATTGGGGATCGGAGAAAGATGAAGTAAGGGGTTGGCATTAACAGAAACACAGTAATGTATCAAAAAGAGTTCATCAACGATGACGCACCTGATAGCACAGGGAACGCTATTCAATATTCTTCAATAACCTAACAGGGAAGAGAATCCGAAATACTCCAGGTACAGCTACGTTTAGAACTGCATCAAGTTGCTGTAGGACTCAAATAGACACAACATTGTATATAAATTATGCTGAAATAGAAAATCAATATTAAATTATAAAACAAGAAAAAGGCAAGAAATGCCTACTCTATTACCCTCAGGCCTCTGTGACGTGGGCTGATGACACAACCCTAGAGCCTCAGCAGGCCTGGGTCCCAAGGTTGCGGTATGCTGGTGCTGAGGGAGACAGGAAGGAGCACGTGCCACCAGATCAGCGGCCCCTTGGACCTCTATTGGCCATTCTCCTCTGCATGGTACCACAACCTCCCGATCCAAGACAGCCCCCTTACAGGTAAGCAAAGCCTAGTGTACCCAAATGATGGTAGACCCGCTGGGAGGGAGGAGCTGTGAAAGGACACCAGATCTCCACAGCTCCTGCTAAGTGGGGTATCCACCTCCAGCCTCCTTCCTTAGAATCGCCCCACCTACACACCAGACCACCCTCCGAATAGCACATTTGCAAGGCTTGGGATTTGCCTGGGGAGTGGCGGTGCAGTGTCAGGGGGAAGAGGTAAAGATACACAAGCCCTGCGGTGTGTGTGCGTCCACGTTCGACTCCAAGTTGCAACCCACCACCAAGACTCTTGCTAAGGCTGTGTTTGCCCAAGTTAACACAGAGGACACGAAGAAGTGCTGCCGCCTTGTGGCGCTTTCCCGTAACAACCACTTGAAAAACTGTGCTCAAGGGCACTTAACATTCACAAGGCCTGCGGGGCTACAAACGACCCCTGCCCTCGAGAAATGTCCTTGGCTAGTTGATCTGAAATGAACTCAAATCTGGCCCGACTCTCAGGCAGAAATGTTTCAAGGGCTCAGTGGTACTTACACGTATTTTTAAAAACAGCACATCAAATGAAAAAATGCTCAGGATCTGTCATGTTCAGAGAATGCAAAGAAATGTAGACGAGGTGTTCCCTGGCTGCAGTCCTCAAAAAGCCTAAAAAGAGTAAGTGCTCAAGAGGGCAGCCAATAAAGGGAACCCTACTATGCTGTTGGTGGGAGTGTAAATTGATAATAGCCAGTATGGAGATCAGTTAGCAAGTCCCTTACTAAACTAAAAACTGGAGCTACCACGAGATACGGAAACCGCACTCCAGTCCGTATAACCAGAGAATACCATCATTGGAATAAAACACTTGCACCCCAACGGACGTTGTGCTACTCTTTACCATAGCCCAGACATACAAACGACCGAAATGTCCAGTGAGAGATGAATGGATAAAGATGTTGTGCTACTTACATTCTGGCGACTATCACTCATCCAGAAAGCAAAATGAACCCATGCTATTTGCAGCAACATGGATGGAGCAGTAGATGATCTCACTAATTCTGGTAATTTAGAGACAAAAAGACACATATTCCAGGATATCACTTATATGTGGAGTCTAAAAAGGGATACAAAGGATGTAGTATACAAAGGAAACCCAGGTTCACAAACGGAAGAAAGAAGTGTACAGTTCCCAGAGGGGGAAATTGGGGATCGGGGAAGGATGAAGTCGGAGGTTGGGATTAACAGAAACACACTAATGTATCAAAAAGAATTCATCAACGATGACACACCTGATAGCACAAGGAACGCTACTCAATATTCTTCAATAACCTAACAGGGAAAAGAATCCAAAATACTACAGGTACAGCTACATTCATAACTTCATCACCTTGCTGTCGAACTCAAACACAACACTGTATATAAACTATGCTGAAATAGGAAATCAATACTAAATTATAAAACAAGTAAAAGGCAAGAAATGCCTACTCTATTACCCTCAGGCCTCTGTGACGTGGGCTGATGTCACAACCCTAGAGCCTCAGCAGGCCTGGGTCCCAAGGCTGGAGTATGCTGTTGCTGAGGGAGACAGGAAGGAGGACGTGCCACCAGATCACCGGCCCCTTGGACCTCTATTGCCCATTCTGCTCTGCATGGTACCACAACCCCCTGATCCAAGACAGTCCTCTTACAGGTAAGCAAAGCCTAGTGTACCCAAATGTTGGTAGACCCGCTGGGAGGGAAGAGCTGCGAAAAGACATTGGATCTCCACAGCTCCTGCTAGTGGGGTTCGTACCTCCAGCCTCCTTCCTTAGAATCGCCCCACCTACAAACCACAGCACCCTCCGAATAGCACATTTGCAAGGCTTGGGATTTGCCTGGGGTCTGGCTGTGCAGGGTAAGGGGGAAGAGGTAAACACACACAAGCCCTGTGGTGTGTGTTCAGCCACTTTCGACTCCAATTTGCAACCCAACACCAAGACTCCCTCTAAGGCTCGGTTTGCCCAAGTTAACACAGAGGACACGAAGAAGTGCTGCCACATCGTGGCGCTTTCCTGTAACAACAACTTGAAAAACTGTGCTCAAGGGCACTTAATATTCACAAGGCCTGCGGGGCTGCAAACGACCCCTGCCCTGGAGTAACGTCCTGGGCTAGGTAATGTGAAATGAATTCAAATCAGGCCCGACCCCCAAGCAGAAATGTTTCAAGAGCTCAATGATCCTCACACGCTTTTTAAAAAACAGCACATCCAATCAAAAGATGTTCAGCATCTATCATGATTAGAGAATGCAAATAAATGGAGACGAGGTGTTCCCTCCCTGCAGTCCTCAAAAAACCTGAAAAGAGTAAGTGCTCAAGAGGGTAGGCAGAAAAGGGGATCCTACTATGCTGTTGGTGGAAATGTAAATTGCTAACAGCCAGTATGGAGATCAGTAGGCATGTTCCTTACTAAACTGTAAACTGGAGCTACCACGAGACTTGGCATCCCCACTCCAGTTTGTATAACAAGAGAATACCATCATTGGAATAAAACATTTGCCCCCCCCCAACGGTCGTTGTGGTACTCTTTGCCATAGCCAAGACACCCAAACGACCAGAATGTCCAGCGAGAGATGATTGGATAAAGAAGTTGTGCTACCTATACCCCCTGGACTGTCACTCATCCAGACAACAAAATGAACTCATGCTATTTGTAGCTTCACGGATGGAGCAGTAGATGATCACACTAATTCTGGAAAATTAGAGACAGAAAGACACATATCCCAGGATATCACTTACATGTGCAGTCGAAAAATGGAGACCAAGGAACGTAATGTACAGAGCAAACACAGACTCACAAACGGAGACACAAAATGTAGAGTTACCATCGGGGGAAATTGGGGATCGGAGAAAGATGAAGTAAGGGGTTGGCATTAACAGAAACACAGTAATGTATCAAAAAGAGTTCATCAACGATGACGCACCTGATAGCACAGGGAACGCTATTCAATATTCTTCAATAACCTAACAGGGAAGAGAATCCGAAATACTCCAGGTACAGCTACGTTTAGAACTGCATCAAGTTGCTGTAGGACTCAAATAGACACAACATTGTATATAAATTATGCTGAAATAGAAAATCAATATTAAATTATAAAACAAGAAAAAGGCAAGAAATGCCTACTCTATTACCCTCAGGCCTCTGTGACGTGGGCTGATGACACAACCCTAGAGCCTCAGCAGGCCTGGGTCCCAAGGTTGCGGTATGCTGGTGCTGAGGGAGACAGGAAGGAGCACGTGCCACCAGATCAGCGGCCCCTTGGACCTCTATTGGCCATTCTCCTCTGCATGGTACCACAACCTCCCGATCCAAGACAGCCCCCTTACAGGTAAGCAAAGCCTAGTGTACCCAAATGATGGTAGACCCGCTGGGAGGGAGGAGCTGTGAAAGGACACCAGATCTCCACAGCTCCTGCTAAGTGGGGTATCCACCTCCAGCCTCCTTCCTTAGAATCGCCCCACCTACACACCAGACCACCCTCCGAATAGCACATTTGCAAGGCTTGGGATTTGCCTGGGGAGTGGCGGTGCAGTGTCAGGGGGAAGAGGTAAAGATACACAAGCCCTGCGGTGTGTGTGCGTCCACGTTCGACTCCAAGTTGCAACCCACCACCAAGACTCTTGCTAAGGCTGTGTTTGCCCAAGTTAACACAGAGGACACGAAGAAGTGCTGCCGCCTTGTGGCGCTTTCCCGTAACAACCACTTGAAAAACTGTGCTCAAGGGCACTTAACATTCACAAGGCCTGCGGGGCTACAAACGACCCCTGCCCTCGAGAAATGTCCTTGGCTAGTTGATCTGAAATGAACTCAAATCTGGCCCGACTCTCAGGCAGAAATGTTTCAAGGGCTCAGTGGTACTTACACGTATTTTTAAAAACAGCACATCAAATGAAAAAATGCTCAGGATCTGTCATGTTCAGAGAATGCAAAGAAATGTAGACGAGGTGTTCCCTGGCTGCAGTCCTCAAAAAGCCTAAAAAGAGTAAGTGCTCAAGAGGGCAGCCAATAAAGGGAACCCTACTATGCTGTTGGTGGGAGTGTAAATTGATAATAGCCAGTATGGAGATCAGTTAGCAAGTCCCTTACTAAACTAAAAACTGGAGCTACCACGAGATACGGAAACCGCACTCCAGTCCGTATAACCAGAGAATACCATCATTGGAATAAAACACTTGCACCCCAACGGACGTTGTGCTACTCTTTACCATAGCCCAGACATACAAACGACCGAAATGTCCAGTGAGAGATGAATGGATAAAGATGTTGTGCTACTTACATTCTGGCGACTATCACTCATCCAGAAAGCAAAATGAACCCATGCTATTTGCAGCAACATGGATGGAGCAGTAGATGATCTCACTAATTCTGGTAATTTAGAGACAAAAAGACACATATTCCAGGATATCACTTATATGTGGAGTCTAAAAAGGGATACAAAGGATGTAGTATACAAAGGAAACACAGGTTCACAAACGGAAGAAAGAAGTGTACAGTTCCCAGAGGGGGAAATTGGGGATCGGGGAAGGATGAAGTCGGAGGTTGGGATTAACAGAAACACACTAATGTATCAAAAAGAATTCATCAACGATGACACACCTGATAGCACAAGGAACGCTACTCAATATTCTTCAATAACCTAACAGGGAAAAGAATCCAAAATACTACAGGTACAGCTACATTCATAACTTCATCACCTTGCTGTCGAACTCAAACACAACACTGTATATAAACTATGCTGAAATAGGAAATCAATACTAAATTATAAAACAAGTAAAAGGCAAGAAATGCCTACTCTATTACCCTCAGGCCTCTGTGACGTGGGCTGATGTCACAACCCTAGAGCCTCAGCAGGCCTGGGTCCCAAGGCTGGAGTATGCTGTTGCTGAGGGAGACAGGAAGGAGGACGTGCCACCAGATCACCGGCCCCTTGGACCTCTATTGCCCATTCTGCTCTGCATGGTACCACAACCCCCTGATCCAAGACAGTCCTCTTACAGGTAAGCAAAGCCTAGTGTACCCAAATGTTGGTAGACCCGCTGGGAGGGAAGAGCTGCGAAAAGACATTGGATCTCCACAGCTCCTGCTAGTGGGGTTCGTACCTCCAGCCTCCTTCCTTAGAATCGCCCCACCTACAAACCACAGCACCCTCCGAATAGCACATTTGCAAGGCTTGGGATTTGCCTGGGGTCTGGCTGTGCAGGGTAAGGGGGAAGAGGTAAACACACACAAGCCCTGTGGTGTGTGTTCAGCCACTTTCGACTCCAATTTGCAACCCAACACCAAGACTCCCTCTAAGGCTCGGTTTGCCCAAGTTAACACAGAGGACACGAAGAAGTGCTGCCACATCGTGGCGCTTTCCTGTAACAACAACTTGAAAAACTGTGCTCAAGGGCACTTAATATTCACAAGGCCTGCGGGGCTGCAAACGACCCCTGCCCTGGAGTAACGTCCTGGGCTAGGTAATGTGAAATGAATTCAAATCAGGCCCGACCCCCAAGCAGAAATGTTTCAAGAGCTCAATGATCCTCACACGCTTTTTAAAAAACAGCACATCCAATCAAAAGATGTTCAGCATCTATCATGATTAGAGAATGCAAATAAATGGAGACGAGGTGTTCCCTCCCTGCAGTCCTCAAAAAACCTGAAAAGAGTAAGTGCTCAAGAGGGTAGGCAGAAAAGGGGATCCTACTATGCTGTTGGTGGAAATGTAAATTGCTAACAGCCAGTATGGAGATCAGTAGGCATGTTCCTTACTAAACTGTAAACTGGAGCTACCACGAGACTTGGCATCCCCACTCCAGTTTGTATAACAAGAGAATACCATCATTGGAATAAAACATTTGCCCCCCCCCAACGGTCGTTGTGGTACTCTTTGCCATAGCCAAGACACCCAAACGACCAGAATGTCCAGCGAGAGATGATTGGATAAAGAAGTTGTGCTACCTATACCCCCTGGACTGTCACTCATCCAGACAACAAAATGAACTCATGCTATTTGTAGCTTCACGGATGGAGCAGTAGATGATCACACTAATTCTGGAAAATTAGAGACAGAAAGACACATATCCCAGGATATCACTTACATGTGCAGTCGAAAAATGGAGACCAAGGAACGTAATGTACAGAGCAAACACAGACTCACAAACGGAGACACAAAATGTAGAGTTACCATCGGGGGAAATTGGGGATCGGAGAAAGATGAAGTAAGGGGTTGGCATTAACAGAAACACAGTAATGTATCAAAAAGAGTTCATCAACGATGACGCACCTGATAGCACAGGGAACGCTATTCAATATTCTTCAATAACCTAACAGGGAAGAGAATCCGAAATACTCCAGGTACAGCTACGTTTAGAACTGCATCAAGTTGCTGTAGGACTCAAATAGACACAACATTGTATATAAATTATGCTGAAATAGAAAATCAATATTAAATTATAAAACAAGAAAAAGGCAAGAAATGCCTACTCTATTACCCTCAGGCCTCTGTGACGTGGGCTGATGACACAACCCTAGAGCCTCAGCAGGCCTGGGTCCCAAGGTTGCGGTATGCTGGTGCTGAGGGAGACAGGAAGGAGCACGTGCCACCAGATCAGCGGCCCCTTGGACCTCTATTGGCCATTCTCCTCTGCATGGTACCACAACCTCCCGATCCAAGACAGCCCCCTTACAGGTAAGCAAAGCCTAGTGTACCCAAATGATGGTAGACCCGCTGGGAGGGAGGAGCTGTGAAAGGACACCAGATCTCCACAGCTCCTGCTAAGTGGGGTATCCACCTCCAGCCTCCTTCCTTAGAATCGCCCCACCTACACACCAGACCACCCTCCGAATAGCACATTTGCAAGGCTTGGGATTTGCCTGGGGAGTGGCGGTGCAGTGTCAGGGGGAAGAGGTAAAGATACACAAGCCCTGCGGTGTGTGTGCGTCCACGTTCGACTCCAAGTTGCAACCCACCACCAAGACTCTTGCTAAGGCTGTGTTTGCCCAAGTTAACACAGAGGACACGAAGAAGTGCTGCCGCCTTGTGGCGCTTTCCCGTAACAACCACTTGAAAAACTGTGCTCAAGGGCACTTAACATTCACAAGGCCTGCGGGGCTACAAACGACCCCTGCCCTCAAGAAATGTCCTTGGCTAGTTGATCTGAAATGAACTCAAATCTGGCCCGACTCTCAGGCAGAAATGTTTCAAGGGCTCAGTGGTACTTACACGTATTTTTAAAAACAGCACATCAAATGAAAAAATGCTCAGGATCTGTCATGTTCAGAGAATGCAAAGAAATGTAGACGAGGTGTTCCCTGGCTGCAGTCCTCAAAAAGCCTAAAAAGAGTAAGTGCTCAAGAGGGCAGCCAATAAAGGGAACCCTACTATGCTGTTGGTGGGAGTGTAAATTGATAATAGCCAGTAT
The DNA here is from genome assembly GCF_965194805.1 of Balaenoptera borealis. Lineage (NCBI taxonomy): Eukaryota > Metazoa > Chordata > Mammalia > Artiodactyla > Balaenopteridae > Balaenoptera > Balaenoptera borealis. The sequence goes on along the minus strand of NW_028122470.1, from coordinate 16,089 downwards.
GGAGATCAGTTAGCAAGTCCCTTACTAAACTAAAAACTGGAGCTACCACGAGATACGGAAACCGCACTCCAGTCCGTATAACCAGAGAATACCATCATTGGAATAAAACACTTGCACCCCAACGGACGTTGTGCTACTCTTTACCATAGCCCAGACATACAAACGACCGAAATGTCCAGTGAGAGATGAATGGATAAAGATGTTGTGCTACTTACATTCTGGCGACTATCACTCATCCAGAAAGCAAAATGAACCCATGCTATTTGCAGCAACATGGATGGAGCAGTAGATGATCTCACTAATTCTGGTAATTTAGAGACAAAAAGACACATATTCCAGGATATCACTTATATGTGGAGTCTAAAAAGGGATACAAAGGATGTAGTATACAAAGGAAAGACAGGTTCACAAACGGAAGAAAGAAGTGTACAGTTCCCAGAGGGGGAAATTGGGGATCGGGGAAGGATGAAGTCGGAGGTTGGGATTAACAGAAACACACTAATGTATCAAAAAGAATTCATCAACGATGACACACCTGATAGCACAAGGAACGCTACTCAATATTCTTCAATAACCTAACAGGGAAAAGAATCCAAAATACTACAGGTACAGCTACATTCATAACTTCATCACCTTGCTGTCGAACTCAAACACAACACTGTATATAAACTATGCTGAAATAGGAAATCAATACTAAATTATAAAACAAGTAAAAGGCAAGAAATGCCTACTCTATTACCCTCAGGCCTCTGTGACGTGGGCTGATGTCACAACCCTAGAGCCTCAGCAGGCCTGGGTCCCAAGGCTGGAGTATGCTGTTGCTGAGGGAGACAGGAAGGAGGACGTGCCACCAGATCACCGGCCCCTTGGACCTCTATTGCCCATTCTGCTCTGCATGGTACCACAACCCCCTGATCCAAGACAGTCCTCTTACAGGTAAGCAAAGCCTAGTGTACCCAAATGTTGGTAGACCCGCTGGGAGGGAAGAGCTGCGAAAAGACATTGGATCTCCACAGCTCCTGCTAGTGGGGTTCGTACCTCCAGCCTCCTTCCTTAGAATCGCCCCACCTACAAACCACAGCACCCTCCGAATAGCACATTTGCAAGGCTTGGGATTTGCCTGGGGTCTGGCTGTGCAGGGTAAGGGGGAAGAGGTAAACACACACAAGCCCTGTGGTGTGTGTTCAGCCACTTTCGACTCCAATTTGCAACCCAACACCAAGACTCCCTCTAAGGCTCGGTTTGCCCAAGTTAACACAGAGGACACGAAGAAGTGCTGCCACATCGTGGCGCTTTCCTGTAACAACAACTTGAAAAACTGTGCTCAAGGGCACTTAATATTCACAAGGCCTGCGGGGCTGCAAACGACCCCTGCCCTGGAGTAACGTCCTGGGCTAGGTAATGTGAAATGAATTCAAATCAGGCCCGACCCCCAAGCAGAAATGTTTCAAGAGCTCAATGATCCTCACACGCTTTTTAAAAAACAGCACATCCAATCAAAAGATGTTCAGCATCTATCATGATTAGAGAATGCAAATAAATGGAGACGAGGTGTTCCCTCCCTGCAGTCCTCAAAAAACCTGAAAAGAGTAAGTGCTCAAGAGGGTAGGCAGAAAAGGGGATCCTACTATGCTGTTGGTGGAAATGTAAATTGCTAACAGCCAGTATGGAGATCAGTAGGCATGTTCCTTACTAAACTGTAAACTGGAGCTACCACGAGACTTGGCATCCCCACTCCAGTTTGTATAACAAGAGAATACCATCATTGGAATAAAACATTTGCCCCCCCCCAACGGTCGTTGTGGTACTCTTTGCCATAGCCAAGACACCCAAACGACCAGAATGTCCAGCGAGAGATGATTGGATAAAGAAGTTGTGCTACCTATACCCCCTGGACTGTCACTCATCCAGACAACAAAATGAACTCATGCTATTTGTAGCTTCACGGATGGAGCAGTAGATGATCACACTAATTCTGGAAAATTAGAGACAGAAAGACACATATCCCAGGATATCACTTACATGTGCAGTCGAAAAATGGAGACCAAGGAACGTAATGTACAGAGCAAACACAGACTCACAAACGGAGACACAAAATGTAGAGTTACCATCGGGGGAAATTGGGGATCGGAGAAAGATGAAGTAAGGGGTTGGCATTAACAGAAACACAGTAATGTATCAAAAAGAGTTCATCAACGATGACGCACCTGATAGCACAGGGAACGCTATTCAATATTCTTCAATAACCTAACAGGGAAGAGAATCCGAAATACTCCAGGTACAGCTACGTTTAGAACTGCATCAAGTTGCTGTAGGACTCAAATAGACACAACATTGTATATAAATTATGCTGAAATAGAAAATCAATATTAAATTATAAAACAAGAAAAAGGCAAGAAATGCCTACTCTATTACCCTCAGGCCTCTGTGACGTGGGCTGATGACACAACCCTAGAGCCTCAGCAGGCCTGGGTCCCAAGGTTGCGGTATGCTGGTGCTGAGGGAGACAGGAAGGAGCACGTGCCACCAGATCAGCGGCCCCTTGGACCTCTATTGGCCATTCTCCTCTGCATGGTACCACAACCTCCCGATCCAAGACAGCCCCCTTACAGGTAAGCAAAGCCTAGTGTACCCAAATGATGGTAGACCCGCTGGGAGGGAGGAGCTGTGAAAGGACACCAGATCTCCACAGCTCCTGCTAAGTGGGGTATCCACCTCCAGCCTCCTTCCTTAGAATCGCCCCACCTACACACCAGACCACCCTCCGAATAGCACATTTGCAAGGCTTGGGATTTGCCTGGGGAGTGGCGGTGCAGTGTCAGGGGGAAGAGGTAAAGATACACAAGCCCTGCGGTGTGTGTGCGTCCACGTTCGACTCCAAGTTGCAACCCACCACCAAGACTCTTGCTAAGGCTGTGTTTGCCCAAGTTAACACAGAGGACACGAAGAAGTGCTGCCGCCTTGTGGCGCTTTCCCGTAACAACCACTTGAAAAACTGTGCTCAAGGGCACTTAACATTCACAAGGCCTGCGGGGCTACAAACGACCCCTGCCCTCGAGAAATGTCCTTGGCTAGTTGATCTGAAATGAACTCAAATCTGGCCCGACTCTCAGGCAGAAATGTTTCAAGGGCTCAGTGGTACTTACACGTATTTTTAAAAACAGCACATCAAATGAAAAAATGCTCAGGATCTGTCATGTTCAGAGAATGCAAAGAAATGTAGACGAGGTGTTCCCTGGCTGCAGTCCTCAAAAAGCCTAAAAAGAGTAAGTGCTCAAGAGGGCAGCCAATAAAGGGAACCCTACTATGCTGTTGGTGGGAGTGTAAATTGATAATAGCCAGTATGGAGATCAGTTAGCAAGTCCCTTACTAAACTAAAAACTGGAGCTACCACGAGATACGGAAACCGCACTCCAGTCCGTATAACCAGAGAATACCATCATTGGAATAAAACACTTGCACCCCAACGGACGTTGTGCTACTCTTTACCATAGCCCAGACATACAAACGACCGAAATGTCCAGTGAGAGATGAATGGATAAAGATGTTGTGCTACTTACATTCTGGCGACTATCACTCATCCAGAAAGCAAAATGAACCCATGCTATTTGCAGCAACATGGATGGAGCAGTAGATGATCTCACTAATTCTGGTAATTTAGAGACAAAAAGACACATATTCCAGGATATCACTTATATGTGGAGTCTAAAAAGGGATACAAAGGATGTAGTATACAAAGGAAAGACAGGTTCACAAACGGAAGAAAGAAGTGTACAGTTCCCAGAGGGGGAAATTGGGGATCGGGGAAGGATGAAGTCGGAGGTTGGGATTAACAGAAACACACTAATGTATCAAAAAGAATTCATCAACGATGACACACCTGATAGCACAAGGAACGCTACTCAATATTCTTCAATAACCTAACAGGGAAAAGAATCCAAAATACTACAGGTACAGCTACATTCATAACTTCATCACCTTGCTGTCGAACTCAAACACAACACTGTATATAAACTATGCTGAAATAGGAAATCAATACTAAATTATAAAACAAGTAAAAGGCAAGAAATGCCTACTCTATTACCCTCAGGCCTCTGTGACGTGGGCTGATGTCACAACCCTAGAGCCTCAGCAGGCCTGGGTCCCAAGGCTGGAGTATGCTGTTGCTGAGGGAGACAGGAAGGAGGACGTGCCACCAGATCACCGGCCCCTTGGACCTCTATTGCCCATTCTGCTCTGCATGGTACCACAACCCCCTGATCCAAGACAGTCCTCTTACAGGTAAGCAAAGCCTAGTGTACCCAAATGTTGGTAGACCCGCTGGGAGGGAAGAGCTGCGAAAAGACATTGGATCTCCACAGCTCCTGCTAGTGGGGTTCGTACCTCCAGCCTCCTTCCTTAGAATCGCCCCACCTACAAACCACAGCACCCTCCGAATAGCACATTTGCAAGGCTTGGGATTTGCCTGGGGTCTGGCTGTGCAGGGTAAGGGGGAAGAGGTAAACACACACAAGCCCTGTGGTGTGTGTTCAGCCACTTTCGACTCCAATTTGCAACCCAACACCAAGACTCCCTCTAAGGCTCGGTTTGCCCAAGTTAACACAGAGGACACGAAGAAGTGCTGCCACATCGTGGCGCTTTCCTGTAACAACAACTTGAAAAACTGTGCTCAAGGGCACTTAATATTCACAAGGCCTGCGGGGCTGCAAACGACCCCTGCCCTGGAGTAACGTCCTGGGCTAGGTAATGTGAAATGAATTCAAATCAGGCCCGACCCCCAAGCAGAAATGTTTCAAGAGCTCAATGATCCTCACACGCTTTTTAAAAAACAGCACATCCAATCAAAAGATGTTCAGCATCTATCATGATTAGAGAATGCAAATAAATGGAGACGAGGTGTTCCCTCCCTGCAGTCCTCAAAAAACCTGAAAAGAGTAAGTGCTCAAGAGGGTAGGCAGAAAAGGGGATCCTACTATGCTGTTGGTGGAAATGTAAATTGCTAACAGCCAGTATGGAGATCAGTAGGCATGTTCCTTACTAAACTGTAAACTGGAGCTACCACGAGACTTGGCATCCCCACTCCAGTTTGTATAACAAGAGAATACCATCATTGGAATAAAACATTTGCCCCCCCCCAACGGTCGTTGTGGTACTCTTTGCCATAGCCAAGACACCCAAACGACCAGAATGTCCAGCGAGAGATGATTGGATAAAGAAGTTGTGCTACCTATACCCCCTGGACTGTCACTCATCCAGACAACAAAATGAACTCATGCTATTTGTAGCTTCACGGATGGAGCAGTAGATGATCACACTAATTCTGGAAAATTAGAGACAGAAAGACACATATCCCAGGATATCACTTACATGTGCAGTCGAAAAATGGAGACCAAGGAACGTAATGTACAGAGCAAACACAGACTCACAAACGGAGACACAAAATGTAGAGTTACCATCGGGGGAAATTGGGGATCGGAGAAAGATGAAGTAAGGGGTTGGCATTAACAGAAACACAGTAATGTATCAAAAAGAGTTCATCAACGATGACGCACCTGATAGCACAGGGAACGCTATTCAATATTCTTCAATAACCTAACAGGGAAGAGAATCCGAAATACTCCAGGTACAGCTACGTTTAGAACTGCATCAAGTTGCTGTAGGACTCAAATAGACACAACATTGTATATAAATTATGCTGAAATAGAAAATCAATATTAAATTATAAAACAAGAAAAAGGCAAGAAATGCCTACTCTATTACCCTCAGGCCTCTGTGACGTGGGCTGATGACACAACCCTAGAGCCTCAGCAGGCCTGGGTCCCAAGGTTGCGGTATGCTGGTGCTGAGGGAGACAGGAAGGAGCACGTGCCACCAGATCAGCGGCCCCTTGGACCTCTATTGGCCATTCTCCTCTGCATGGTACCACAACCTCCCGATCCAAGACAGCCCCCTTACAGGTAAGCAAAGCCTAGTGTACCCAAATGATGGTAGACCCGCTGGGAGGGAGGAGCTGTGAAAGGACACCAGATCTCCACAGCTCCTGCTAAGTGGGGTATCCACCTCCAGCCTCCTTCCTTAGAATCGCCCCACCTACACACCAGACCACCCTCCGAATAGCACATTTGCAAGGCTTGGGATTTGCCTGGGGAGTGGCGGTGCAGTGTCAGGGGGAAGAGGTAAAGATACACAAGCCCTGCGGTGTGTGTGCGTCCACGTTCGACTCCAAGTTGCAACCCACCACCAAGACTCTTGCTAAGGCTGTGTTTGCCCAAGTTAACACAGAGGACACGAAGAAGTGCTGCCGCCTTGTGGCGCTTTCCCGTAACAACCACTTGAAAAACTGTGCTCAAGGGCACTTAACATTCACAAGGCCTGCGGGGCTACAAACGACCCCTGCCCTCGAGAAATGTCCTTGGCTAGTTGATCTGAAATGAACTCAAATCTGGCCCGACTCTCAGGCAGAAATGTTTCAAGGGCTCAGTGGTACTTACACGTATTTTTAAAAACAGCACATCAAATGAAAAAATGCTCAGGATCTGTCATGTTCAGAGAATGCAAAGAAATGTAGACGAGGTGTTCCCTGGCTGCAGTCCTCAAAAAGCCTAAAAAGAGTAAGTGCTCAAGAGGGCAGCCAATAAAGGGAACCCTACTATGCTGTTGGTGGGAGTGTAAATTGATAATAGCCAGTATGGAGATCAGTTAGCAAGTCCCTTACTAAACTAAAAACTGGAGCTACCACGAGATACGGAAACCGCACTCCAGTCCGTATAACCAGAGAATACCATCATTGGAATAAAACACTTGCACCCCAACGGACGTTGTGCTACTCTTTACCATAGCCCAGACATACAAACGACCGAAATGTCCAGTGAGAGATGAATGGATAAAGATGTTGTGCTACTTACATTCTGGCGACTATCACTCATCCAGAAAGCAAAATGAACCCATGCTATTTGCAGCAACATGGATGGAGCAGTAGATGATCTCACTAATTCTGGTAATTTAGAGACAAAAAGACACATATTCCAGGATATCACTTATATGTGGAGTCTAAAAAGGGATACAAAGGATGTAGTATACAAAGGAAACACAGGTTCACAAACGGAAGAAAGAAGTGTACAGTTCCCAGAGGGGGAAATTGGGGATCGGGGAAGGATGAAGTCGGAGGTTGGGATTAACAGAAACACACTAATGTATCAAAAAGAATTCATCAACGATGACACACCTGATAGCACAAGGAACGCTACTCAATATTCTTCAATAACCTAACAGGGAAAAGAATCCAAAATACTACAGGTACAGCTACATTCATAACTTCATCACCTTGCTGTCGAACTCAAACACAACACTGTATATAAACTATGCTGAAATAGGAAATCAATACTAAATTATAAAACAAGTAAAAGGCAAGAAATGCCTACTCTATTACCCTCAGGCCTCTGTGACGTGGGCTGATGTCACAACCCTAGAGCCTCAGCAGGCCTGGGTCCCAAGGCTGGAGTATGCTGTTGCTGAGGGAGACAGGAAGGAGGACGTGCCACCAGATCACCGGCCCCTTGGACCTCTATTGCCCATTCTGCTCTGCATGGTACCACAACCTCCTGATCCAAGACAGTCCTCTTACAGGTAAGCAAAGCCTAGTGTACCCAAATGTTGGTAGACCCGCTGGGAGGGAAGAGCTGTGAAAAGACATTGGATCTCCACAGCTCCTGCTAGTGGGGTTCGTACCTCCAGCCTCCTTCCTTAGAATCGCCCCACCTACAAACCACAGCACCCTCCGAATAGCACATTTGCAAGGCTTGGGATTTGCCTGGGGTCTGGCTGTGCAGGTTTAGGGGGAAGAGGTAAACACACACAAGCCCTGTGGTGTGTGTTCAGCCACTTTCGACTCCAATTTGCAACCCAACACCAAGACTCCCTCTAAGGCTCGGTTTGCCCAAGTTAACACAGAGGACACGAAGAAGTGCTGCCACATCGTGGCGCTTTCCTGTAACAACAACTTGAAAAACTGTGCTCAAGGGCACTTAATATTCACAAGGCCTGCGGGGCTGCAAACGACCCCTGCCCTGGAGTAACGTCCTGGGCTAGGTAATGTGAAATGAATTCAAATCAGGCCCGACCCCCAAGCAGAAATGTTTCAAGAGCTCAATGATCCTCACACGCTTTTTAAAAAACAGCACATCCAATCAAAAGATGTTCAGGATCTATCATGATTAGAGAATGCAAATAAATGGAGACGAGGTGTTCCCTCCCTGCAGTCCTCAAAAAACCTGAAAAGAGTAAGTGCTCAAGAGGGTAGGCAGAAAAGGGGATCCTACTATGCTGTTGGTGGAAATGTAAATTGCTAACAGCCAGTATGGAGATCAGTAGGCATGTTCCTTACTAAACTGTAAACTGGAGCTACCATGAGACTTGGCATCCCCACTCCAGTTTGTATAACAAGAGAATACCATCATTGGAATAAAACATTTGCCCCCCCAACGGTCGTTGTGGTACTCTTTGCCATAGCCAAGACACCCAAACGACCAGAATGTCCAGCGAGAGATGATTGGATAAAGAAGTTGTGCTACCTATACCCCCTGGACTGTCACTCATCCAGACAACAAAATGAACTCATGCTATTTGTAGCTTCACGGATGGAGCAGTAGATGATCACACTAATTCTGGAAAATTAGAGACAGAAAGACACATATCCCAAGATATCACTTACATGTGCAGTCGAAAAATGGAGACCAAGGAACGTAATGTACAGAGCAAACACAGACTCACAAACGGAGACACAAAATGTAGAGTTACCATCAGGGGAAATTGGGGATCCGAGAAAGATGAAGTAAGGGGTTGGCATTAACAGAAACACAGTAATGTATCAAAAAGAGTTCATCAACGATGACGCACTTGATAGCACAGGGAACGCTATTCAATATTCTTCAATAACCTAACAGGGAAGAGAATCCGAAATACTACAGGTAAAGCTACATTTAGAACTGCATCAAGTTGCTGTAGGACTCAAATAGACACAACATTGTATATAAATTATGCTGAAATAGAAAATCAATATTAAATTATAAAACAAGAAAAAGGCAAGAAATGCCTACTCTATTACCCTTAGGCCTCTGTGACGTGGGCTGATGACACAACCCTAGAGCCTCAGCAGGCCTGGGTCCCAAGGTTGCGGTATGCTGGTGCTGAGGGAGACAGGAAGGAGCACGTGCCACCAGATCAGCGGCCCCTTGGACCTCTATTGGCCATTCTCCTCTGCATGGTACCACAACCTCCCGATCCAAGAGGGCCACCTTACAGGTAAGCAAAGCCTAGTGTACCCAAAAGATGGTAGACCCGCTGAGAGGGAAGAGCTGTGAAAAGACATTGGATCTCCACAGCTCCTGCTAGTGGGGTTCGTACCCCCAGCCTCCTTCCTTAGAATCACCCCACCTACAAACCATAGCACCCTCCGAATAGCACATTTGCAAGGCTTGGGATTTGCCTGGGGTCTGGCTGTGCAGGGTAAGGGGGAAGAGGTAAACACACACAAGCCCTGTGGTGTGTGTTCAGCCACTTTCGACTCCAATTTGCAACCCAACACCAAGACTCCCTCAAAGGCTTGGTTTGCCCAAGTTAACACAGAGGACACGAAGAAGTGCTGCCACATCGTGGCGCTTTCCTGTAACAACAACTTGAAAAACTGTGCTCAAGGGCACTTAATATTCACAAGGCGTGCGGGGCTGCAAACGACCCCTGCCCTCGAGTAACGTCCTGGGCTAGGTAATGTGAAATGAATTCAAATCAGGCCCGATTCTCAGGCAGAAATGTTTCAAGGGCTCAATGGTACTAACACGTATTTTTAAAAACAGCACATCAAATGAAAAAATGCTCAGGATCTGTCATGTTCAGAGAATGCAAAGAAATGTAGACGAGGTGTTCCCTGGCTGCAGTCCTCAAAAAGCCTAAAAAGAGTAAGTGCTCAAGAGGGCAGCCAATAAAGGGAACCCTAGTATGCTGTTGGTGGGAGTGTAAATTGCTAACAGCCAGTATGGAGATCAGTTAGCAAGTCCCTCACTAAACTAAAAAGTGGAGCTACCACGAGATATGGAAACGGCACTCCAGTTCGTATAACAAGAGAATACCATCATTGGAATAAAACACTTGCACCCCAACGGACGTTGTTCTACTCTTTACCATAGCCCAGACATACAAACGACCGAAATATCCAGCGAAAGATGAATGGATAAAGTTGTTGTGCTACTTACATTTTGGCGACTATCACTCATCCAGAAAACAAAATGAATTCATGCTATTTGCAGCAACATGGATGGAGCAGTAGATGATCTCACTGATTCTGGTGATTTAGAGACAAAAAGACACATATCGCAGGACATCACTTATCTGTGGAGTCTAAAAACGGATACAAAGGATGTAGAAAAGAAAGGAAACACAGATTCACAAACGGAAAAAAGAAGTGTACATTTCCCAGAGGGGGAAATTGGGGATCGGGGAAGGATGACGTCGGAGGTTGGGATTAACAGAAACACACTAATGTATCGAAAAGAATTCATCAACGACGACACACCTGATAGCACAGGGAATGCAACTCAATATTCTTCAATAACCTAACAGGGAAAAGAATTCAAAATACTACAGGTACAGCTACATTCATAACTTCATCACCTTGCTGTCGAACTCAAACACAACACTGTATATAAACTATGCTGAAATAGGAAATCAATACTAAATTATAAAACAAATAAAAGGCAAGAAATGCCTACTCTATTACCCTCAGGCCTCTGTGACGTGGGCTGATGTCACAACCCTAGAGCCTCAGCAGGCCTGGGTCCCAAGGCTGGAGTATGCTGTCGCTGAGGGCGACAGGAAGGAGCACGTGCCACCAGATCACCGGCCCCTTGGACCTCTACTGCCCATTCTGATCTGCATGGTACCACAACCTCCCGATCCGAGACAGACCTCTTACAGGTAAGCAAAGCCTAGTGTACCCAAATGATGGTAGAACTGCTGGAAGGGAGGAGATGTGAAAGGACACCGGATCTCCACAGCTCCTGCTAGTGGGGTATCCACCTCCAGCCTCCTTCCTTAGAATCGCCCCACCTACATACCACAGCACCCTCAGAACAGCACATTTTCAAAGTTTGGGATTTGCCTGGGGACTGGCGGTGCAGTGTAAGGGGGAGGAGGTAAAGATACACAAGCCCTGCGGTGTGTGTTCAGCCACCTTCGACTCCAATTTGCAACCCAACACCAAGACTCCCTCTCAGGTTGTGTTTGCCCAAGTTAACACAGAGGACATGAAGAAGTGCTGCCGCCTTGTGGCCTTTTCCCATAACAACAACTTGAAAAACTGTGCTCAAGGTCACTTAACATTCACAAGGCCTGCGGGACTGCAAGCGACCCCTGCCCTCGAGTAACGTCCTGGGCCAGGTAATGTGAAATGAACTCAAATCAGGCCCGACTCTCAGGCAGAAATGTTTCAAGAGCTCAGTGGTACTTACACGTATTTTTAAAAACAGCACATCAAATGAAAAAATGCTCAGGATCTGTCATGATTAGAGAATGCAAAGAAACGTAGACGAGGTGTTCCCTGGCTGCAGTCCTCAAAAAGCCTAAAAAGAGTAAGTGCTCAAGAGGGCAGCCAATAAAGGGAACCCTACTATGCTGTTGGTGGGAGTGTAAATTGATAATAGCCAGTATGGAGATCAGTTAGCAAGTCCCTTACTAAACTAAAAACTGGAGCTACCACGAGATACGGAAACCGCACTCCAGTCCGTATAACCAGAGAATACCATCATTGGAATAAAACACTTGCACCCCAACGGACGTTGTGCTACTCTTTACCATAGCCCAGACATACAAACGACCGAAATGTCCAGTGAGAGATGAATGGATAAAGATGTTGTGCTACTTACATTCTGGCGACTATCACTCATCCAGAAAGCAAAATGAACCCATGCTATTTGCAGCAACATGGATGGAGCAGTAGATGATCTCACTAATTCTGGTAATTTAGAGACAAAAAGACACATATTCCAGGATATCACTTATATGTGGAGTCTAAAAAGGGATACAAAGGATGTAGTATACAAAGGAAACACAGGTTCACAAACGGAAAAAAGAAGTGTAGAGTTCCCAGAGGGGGAAATTGGGGAACAGGGAAGGATGAAGTCAGAGGTTGGGATTAACAAAAACACACTAATGTATCAAAAAGAATTCATCAACGATGACACACCTGATAGCACAAGGAACGCTACTCAATATTCTTCAATAACCTAACAGGGAAAAGAATCCAAAATACTACAGGTACAGCTACATTCATAATTCATCACCTTGCTGTCGAACTCAAACACAACACTGTATATAAACTATGCTGAAATAGGAAATCAATACTAAATTATAAAACAAGAAAAAGGCAAGAAATGCCTACTCTATTACACTCAGGCCTCTGTGACGTGGGCTGATGTCACAACCCTAGAGCCTCAGCAGGCCTGGGTCCCAAGGCTGGAGTATGCTGTTGCTGAGGGAGACAGGAAGGAGGACGTGCCACCAGATCACCGGCCCCTTGGACCTCTATTGCCCATTCTGCTCTGCATGGAACCACAACCTCCCGATCCAAGACAGACCTCTTACAGGTAAGCAAAGCCTAGTGTACCCAAATGATGGTAGAACCGCTGGGAGAGAGGAGCTGTGAAAGGACACCGGATCTCCACAGCTCCTGCTAGTGGGGTTCGTACCTCCAGCCTCCTTCCTTAGAATCGCCCCACCTACAAACCACAGCACCCTCCGAATAGCACATTTGCAAGGTTTGGGATTTGCCTGGGGTCTGGCTGTGCAGGTTTAGGGGGAAGAGGTAAACACACACAAGCCCTGTGGTGTGTGTTCAGCCACTTTCGACTCCAATTTGCAACCCAACACCAAGACTCCCTCTAAGGCTCGGTTTGCCCAAGTTAACACAGAGGACACGAAGAAGTGCTGCCACATCGTGGCGCTTTCCTGTAACAACAACTTGAAAAACTGTGCTCAAGGGCACTTAATATTCACAAGGCCTGCGGGGCTGCAAACGACCCCTGCCCTGGAGTAACGTCCTGGGCTAGGTAATGTGAAATGAATTCAAATCAGGCCCGACCCCCAAGCAGAAATGTTTCAAGAGCTCAATGATCCTCACACGCTTTTTAAAAAACAGCACATCCAATCAAAAGATGTTCAGGATCTATCATGATTAGAGAATGCAAATAAATGGAGACGAGGTGTTCCCTCCCTGCAGTCCTCAAAAAACCTGAAAAGAGTAAGTGCTCAAGAGGGTAGGCAGAAAAGGGGATCCTACTATGCTGTTGGTGGAAATGTAAATTGCTAACAGCCAGTATGGAGATCAGTAGGCATGTTCCTTACTAAACTGTAAACTGGAGCTACCATGAGACTTGGCATCCCCACTCCAGTTTGTATAACAAGAGAATACCATCATTGGAATAAAACATTTGCCCCCCCAACGGTCGTTGTGGTACTCTTTGCCATAGCCAAGACACCCAAACGACCAGAATGTCCAGCGAGAGATGATTGGATAAAGAAGTTGTGCTACCTATACCCCCTGGACTGTCACTCATCCAGACAACAAAATGAACTCATGCTATTTGTAGCTTCACGGATGGAGCAGTAGATGATCACACTAATTCTGGAAAATTAGAGACAGAAAGACACATATCCCAAGATATCACTTACATGTGCAGTCGAAAAATGGAGACCAAGGAACGTAATGTACAGAGCAAACACAGACTCACAAACGGAGACACAAAATGTAGAGTTACCATCAGGGGAAATTGGGGATCCGAGAAAGATGAAGTAAGGGGTTGGCATTAACAGAAACACAGTAATGTATCAAAAAGAGTTCATCAACGATGACGCACTTGATAGCACAGGGAACGCTATTCAATATTCTTCAATAACCTAACAGGGAAGAGAATCCGAAATACTACAGGTAAAGCTACATTTAGAACTGCATCAAGTTGCTGTAGGACTCAAATAGACACAACATTGTATATAAATTATGCTGAAATAGAAAATCAATATTAAATTATAAAACAAGAAAAAGGCAAGAAATGCCTACTCTATTACCCTTAGGCCTCTGTGACGTGGGCTGATGACACAACCCTAGAGCCTCAGCAGGCCTGGGTCCCAAGGTTGCGGTATGCTGGTGCTGAGGGAGACAGGAAGGAGCACGTGCCACCAGATCAGCGGCCCCTTGGACCTCTATTGGCCATTCTCCTCTGCATGGTACCACAACCTCCCGATCCAAGAGGGCCACCTTACAGGTAAGCAAAGCCTAGTGTACCCAAAAGATGGTAGACCCGCTGAGAGGGAAGAGCTGTGAAAAGACATTGGATCTCCACAGCTCCTGCTAGTGGGGTTCGTACCCCCAGCCTCCTTCCTTAGAATCACCCCACCTACAAACCATAGCACCCTCCGAATAGCACATTTGCAAGGCTTGGGATTTGCCTGGGGTCTGGCTGTGCAGGGTAAGGGGGAAGAGGTAAACACACACAAGCCCTGTGGTGTGTGTTCAGCCACTTTCGACTCCAATTTGCAACCCAACACCAAGACTCCCTCAAAGGCTTGGTTTGCCCAAGTTAACACAGAGGACACGAAGAAGTGCTGCCACATCGTGGCGCTTTCCTGTAACAACAACTTGAAAAACTGTGCTCAAGGGCACTTAATATTCACAAGGCGTGCGGGGCTGCAAACGACCCCTGCCCTCGAGTAACGTCCTGGGCTAGGTAATGTGAAATGAATTCAAATCAGGCCCGATTCTCAGGCAGAAATGTTTCAAGGGCTCAATGGTACTAACACGTATTTTTAAAAACAGCACATCAAATGAAAAAATGCTCAGGATCTGTCATGTTCAGAGAATGCAAAGAAATGTAGACGAGGTGTTCCCTGGCTGCAGTCCTCAAAAAGCCTAAAAAGAGTAAGTGCTCAAGAGGGCAGCCAATAAAGGGAACCCTAGTATGCTGTTGGTGGGAGTGTAAATTGCTAACAGCCAGTATGGAGATCAGTTAGCAAGTCCCTCACTAAACTAAAAAGTGGAGCTACCACGAGATATGGAAACGGCACTCCAGTTCGTATAACAAGAGAATACCATCATTGGAATAAAACACTTGCACCCCAACGGACGTTGTTCTACTCTTTACCATAGCCCAGACATACAAACGACCGAAATATCCAGCGAAAGATGAATGGATAAAGTTGTTGTGCTACTTACATTTTGGCGACTATCACTCATCCAGAAAACAAAATGAATTCATGCTATTTGCAGCAACATGGATGGAGCAGTAGATGATCTCACTGATTCTGGTGATTTAGAGACAAAAAGACACATATCGCAGGACATCACTTATCTGTGGAGTCTAAAAACGGATACAAAGGATGTAGAAAAGAAAGGAAACACAGATTCACAAACGGAAAAAAGAAGTGTACATTTCCCAGAGGGGGAAATTGGGGATCGGGGAAGGATGACGTCGGAGGTTGGGATTAACAGAAACACACTAATGTATCGAAAAGAATTCATCAACGACGACACACCTGATAGCACAGGGAATGCAACTCAATATTCTTCAATAACCTAACAGGGAAAAGAATTCAAAATACTACAGGTACAGCTACATTCATAACTTCATCACCTTGCTGTCGAACTCAAACACAACACTGTATATAAACTATGCTGAAATAGGAAATCAATACTAAATTATAAAACAAATAAAAGGCAAGAAATGCCTACTCTATTACCCTCAGGCCTCTGTGACGTGGGCTGATGTCACAACCCTAGAGCCTCAGCAGGCCTGGGTCCCAAGGCTGGAGTATGCTGTCGCTGAGGGCGACAGGAAGGAGCACGTGCCACCAGATCACCGGCCCCTTGGACCTCTACTGCCCATTCTGATCTGCATGGTACCACAACCTCCCGATCCGAGACAGACCTCTTACAGGTAAGCAAAGCCTAGTGTACCCAAATGATGGTAGAACTGCTGGAAGGGAGGAGATGTGAAAGGACACCGGATCTCCACAGCTCCTGCTAGTGGGGTATCCACCTCCAGCCTC
>NW_028122471.1:0-87000 GCF_965194805.1 Balaenoptera borealis | reverse complement strand
CAGTCTGGGGTCTACGTGCTCGTGGGCAGCATGCAGTTAATTTCTTCCACCTGCTGGGGGTTTCAGTCTCTGCAAAACAGCTTAAAGGACATGGCTCAGAATATCCTTGACTTTGTTTAATAACCAAAGTATTATTATTACTTTGTCTTGCTTGACTGTTTTCCTTTCTTTCTATATTTTCTCACTTCTCTAATTAAATTTATTCTTTGAGTAAAGTGTTTCTACAGACAAAAGGCAGCTGGAGGACATGGGTGGGAGTCTATCATGGGAAATCCTCATAGGGTCGTGCTTCGTTATGTGATTAGTTGCAATTAAGATATCAGTCTACCCTTAGATTGAATGTGGACTGTAGTAAACCCAAAGTAAACCAGTCATGGCTAACTCTGGGACGGTGATTCTCCTGAAACTGATCTAGACACTTTATAACCGGGTCATGTCTTCTCTGAAAATATCCAGGAAATGTAGGAGTGTTTTCATTGCCAGTTCATTGATGGCCACATCTTATCTATGTCTCCTAATTGCTATAGCGGGCAAAATACCACAGTAGAAAATGGCTATTGTCCAATGTTTATCATTCAGTCAGGCACAGGGATCGGCCAGTAACACAAAGGTAGGACCTTAGGAAAATGCCAGGACCTAGTGTTAAGAGTCTAACCGGCTATGGGAAGATGCTGAAGATGTTTTACTGAGTAGAAAATGTTCAGCTAAGAAGGCAGTAAGCTTTCTAAGAGGATAACATCCAGAGGAAGGGGTATCAAACATCACAAGGTGATGGAGATAAAAACTAGATGCCAGAAAATAGTGAATGAGAACCAAAGCACCATTGTAAGAAATAAGGCCTGGCTATTGTGCCCATGGTTTGTACTTCAGGTGTTTGGGGTTGGGGGGCTTCGTAGTTCAGGTGTTTTAAATTTGAAGGCTACATATGTGACAACTTTGTTCTAGAACAAAGCATACATTTGTGTGATAGGAAGAGGTTTTTTTTAAATTGAAAAATAACACAAAATAATAATGTGGAAAGAGAGAGGGAGGTAAGGATATGTACACACACGTACATACATGTACACACCCCACATGAATGATTCCATACCTAGGTACATATATCTTATCTCATTTTGTCTATACCACATTTACTTTTATATTGCTAGGTAGGTATTATTTTCCCAAATTTTACAGAAGACAAGGAGAACAGGCATTAGGGAGAAAGATTCCTAACCTAACTGCACAAGGTAAGTGAAGGAACCAGTATATCACCCTAGTTGTTTCTCCAAAAAGTTCATGTTCTTAATTCTATACCTATTTCTTTGCCTCTCAGGGGTGGTTGATTTATGGAATGCAAACTCTATATGTCAGTGTTAGACTGAAATGACTAAATAAATGAAATTTGCTTACTCACCTTCTAAGATATTGGATTTTGGTTGATAGATAGATAGAAAGGTAAAACAGAGATAGGCACATTATTTTATGTATGCAATAAGTAAGTTCTTGAATTTTTAAACACATTACCAGATAGACCTAAATTTAAAATGAACTGTGGGTGTGTAATGGTTCATTGTACATAGATTCTGTTTGACTCAGCTTTCTAAACTGTAAAATATGCTGTAAGAATTAACTAGAAGTAAAGTGATCAATTGTCCCAGTTTTTTCTGGGACCAAGGAGTTTTTAGGATCCCAGGATATTCAGCACTAGTACTGAGAAAGTCCTCAGCAAACCAGAAAGATTGTGTTGTCCTAAATAAGACATTCCTAAAACCCTAAATAGGGTTTGAAGTAGAAATATTTAACTATTATATAGGTAGTAAGAATAGGATCTGTGCATTGATTCAATATAGTGTTTAAGTTGCAGATGCTATGTGCAAATAACATCCCAGGTCCCTGGCAACACAGAGATGAATAAAGTGGCCTCAAATAATTTAAAGGGCCTTGAGTAAGGAAGACAATCACAGGCACAAAATGTATATAATCTGTCTTATGTTTGCCAAAATCTGCAAAACAATTGAGTGCTAGGAGCATCAGAAAAGGACCTATTCATTGCAGAGATTTGCAACAATGCAAATACGTGCAGAAGAGCTTTAAATAATATCATGCAGTTTAATTGGAGTAAATGAGAAAAGAAGAAAGGAATTCCAAAAACTGATGGAGGTTCTACTTAAGGAATGGCAGCGTGAGAAGCTCTGCAGACATGCTCCCAGTGAAACAGCATAAACGGTGAAAATTATTTTTTAAAAATTACAATCATATATGGTCTCTGGAAAATTTCCTAAGAGCATATAGCAAATGAAGAAACATTTATTCAAGAAGATCTATTAAAACACGATAAGAACATCCAGAGACTGTGGCACTTGACCCCAGACCTGTTTCTTCCCTTCCACTCCCATCTCCCAGCTCAGCCTGATAGAGAATTCTCTCTGGACTCTGCATGGAATGGCTGAGGAAACAGGGCTCCTCTCTCCTCAGCTCTCAATCATGGGATATAGTATCTTACCAGGAGGGGCAGGATGCCAGCGTTTCTCATCTTCTCCAACTCTTGAGTTTTCAGAAGCGGCCTGGTGAGTGTGGTTGAGATTGGCAGTTTGTTTCCTCCACTCGCTCCACTCCTCTCACAGGGCAGAGGCCCTACCGCAGGCAGGCTGATAATATGCGGCCCAATCACTTGTCTCATGTTGCTTGTTCCACTCCCAGAGAGTCAAAATGAGAAGACCATCACGCCGCCGGCAGCAGGGATGCAGAGAATTTCCCAGGGTAAGAGAGCCCGTAGGATTGGAGAACTTTAGCTCTTCCCAAAATATGTTCCTTTATTTTTTTCAGTTTTAAGAGACATAAAATAATAAAAGTACTAATTAACAATGTTTTATTGTATGTTTTACTGTATCAGTGTACTATAGATAACAATATATGTATTACATATATGTATAGATATATAATAGCACATGGCTACCTAGGAGTAACATTTCTATATTTTATTAGAATTACGTTAATATAAATTTGAATCTAAGTTAAGCTGCATATGGTAACATCTAGAGCAGATAATAAGAAAATAACTCAAAAATGTGGTATAACATTATTAAAAGAATTAACATTCCACTAGAAAATATACACTTCATGGGAAAGAAAGTAGCAGAGGAGAAATCCAGAAACCTTGCACCCTCACAATTTTTATCCTATAGAAGTGAAATTTCCAGATAATTGGAGCTTATCCCAATTAATGAATTACAGGAAAAAGTTTTGAACTAATAAGTTTAAAATGTTTTAAAACCTACCACCTACTGCACAACTTGAATATATGAAAATGATTGAATTGTTCATTTTAAATTGGGAAATTGTATAGTATGTGAATGAAGCTATTATTAAAAATAAGGCTTAGGAAAAAAGTAAGCGTATGTTTGAAAAGTGAGGCTTTATTGCAGAGCTCAGAGTAGGATATGTTAAGATTAGAACAGAGTACTAGTAGGAAACAAAAATTAGAAAGTATTATGTATTATACATATTTGTATTATACAAATATCGTATATTAATGCATGTATGTGGAACCTAGAAAAATGGTACAGATGAGCCGGTTTGCAGGGCAGAAGTTGAGACACAGATGTAGAGAACAAACGTATGGACACCAAGGGGGGAAAACTGCGGTGGGGTAGGGATGGTGGTGTGCTGAATTGGGCGATTGGGATTGACATGTATACAGTGATGAGTATAAAATTGATGACTGATTAAAAAAAAAAAAGTATTATGTTCCATGCAAAGTAAGAGAAATAGATTTCATTCTATATGGAAAATAGTAATAGAATCTCAGCCTTGCAAGGTACATTCAGACTCTCCAATCACGCATAAATTTGTTCTACCACATCTGCACCAAATATTTCGACGTCAATATTTGACTACTCCTGGTGCTTATGGTTTTCTGAGGAAACCCGTTATGACCCTGTGCAGCTCTGACATCAAAAAGTCTTTGATATACTTATCCAAAATCTTAATTTCTATGGATTCCATTTTCCTGTCCTATCTGTATCCCACTGAAACATAACAAGTAAATCTAACACCTGCTTCACATGAGTGTCCTGATCAAATTAAAGGCGGCTAGCATGTTTTATGTCTTCTTTCCTTCAGCCTGCATAGCCCTAATTATTTCAACTACTCACAACCCATTGAATCAAATATCTTCCCAGCCTCTTATCTTTGTCTCTTGGCAAGATTCTGGTCTACAGGAAATGCTTACAGCCTTGTCCCCTTCAAATACATCTACCCTGTGCCTTAAAAGTGATGAACTCTTAACATATACCCTAATTACACCTTTCGAAGTGTTCATTACCCACAAGATCATGTCCCACCTCCTTAATAGAATTTACGAGACCCTCCTTGACCTAAATCACTTATCTTTTTTCATGTTATTGTGCCTTTCAGATATTTTCCCATATTTCCCAACAGCTTATAGTTTCCCACACAAACTCTACGGTTTTGCTACTGCTGTTGCAGCTTCCTGAAATACCTTTCCTCCTCTCCTCACTTTGTCTGCCTCTCTCTTCTCGTGAATAATTCCTTTATAGCCTTCTAATGTCAGCCAAACACCGTGTGCAGGAAGGTTTGCCTGAATCAATAGGTGTTGAACCAGGCATAGACATCTTTTCTTTGCACTCCTGTAGTGTTTTTTCTGTCTTTCTACCAGGCATAAAAATCATCTGTTTATCTGTGTTCCCCCAACTAGACTCTTTATCAGTGGGCATCTTACTTTACTACTTTTTATGTGTTTCAACCCTAGTACAATGTCTAGTGCATAGTGGGCACTCCGCAAATATTTAGTGAATGCTACAATTAAACACCAACCATTGTTAGTCTACACCAACAATTCTTTAGAAATGCTATAGTCACGAAGAAGGTTCAGTAACAATTTGCTTCTTAAATTAGGCATGTGCTCAAGTTGAATAAAGGTGCTGAAAAGGGGTATTGTGAGAAGATGCTTTTTTGTTCAGAAAAGGACATCAGGCAATAGAGCGAATTAAGCTCATTATATCTTGTACTCCTTGAGTTTTAAATGTGCCTTAAGTTCATTTATAATTTTTGAGAGCATTTCTATGAGATAACATGTTACATCGAACTCATAAGGCATGCATTATCATAAATCAACAACAGAAATATCAGAGGCAGATAAAAACCTTGGTTCATACTCTGATCTTATCAGTTACTAACAAATATTGACAAGTTATAAATCTCACCTATAAAGGCAAACTAGTTTTGATCTAGCGCCAAAATGATATGCAAACTGCTCCAGTTTTAGGTAACCAGTTTGTCAAAATTATAACTTGCAAGTTTGAAACACATGTCTTAACTAACTTTTCATGACGGCCTGGGGATTTAGATGTGCTGACTACTATGATGTCATCTGTTTCAGCCACTGTTTGTAAGGACTTCACCTTGATTCCCTGGCCAGAAAAATGGTGATAAACATATTGTGCATTCAGTCTTTTGATTAGCAGAGCCCTTTTCCACTTAAAAATGATCCATTTAAAATTGGTAAGACTATCTTATGATAATTATATGGAAAACATTGATGACCTGGTTCAAATATCAGCTCTAAAACTTTCTAACTTTGTGAACTTCAGCATATGTTTTGTTACTCATATGTAAAATGGGGAGATTAATAATACTCATTTTTTAAGGTTGTTCTGGGAATTTGTTAACATATATAAATATTTAGAACAATACCTGGCATGTGGAAAGATTTCAAAATGTCCATTAATATGATGATTGAAAATATGTTTGAAAATAATTTTACATATATCACTCTATATGTCCACTGTTACATAAAGGTTTATACAAACGCAATATGTCTTTTATTCATTTTCTTGCATTTCATAGTCCAGCTGCTTCACATAAAGAAGGCAACGTCTGTTACTATCAAGAAGGTTGGCTAATACAGAAGATAAAGAGACATTATTAGCCAAGATCACTGTTTTTTGGTTTATTTTTTAAGAAAGTTGTCCTGACATTTAGAGTAATAAAACAACCATGGCCCTTTTTTATGTGTTTGAGGGAAATATTTCTGTACAATTATCCCATTGTCAGTTAAAAATTTTCCCCTTAGTTTCCCTAACATGTTTTTGTTTTGTTTTTTTTTTCTGTCCATGGAAACGAAGACTCTACCTGTGTTCTGACCTCAGTTCTTTGTAGCTATTTCCAGATGCCTCTCCCACCCCCAGCTCTTCCCACAGTCACCATTAAGGAATCTTTTACTGCTTGAAAAAGTTTTAATATTCAGCAGGTTAAGGAAATGCATGGTCAGCTTTAGAATTTTAGTCTCTGCTGAGCTTTCAAGGTGTCAAGGCCCTAAAATAATACGAACAGCAGGAGTACTAAATCTTTCATTATTTCCAGTTTTCCCTTGAGCATACTGACTTTGCAATAAAGAAGCTGTCATTTATACTCTTCTTTATTGCAAGGTAGATAATAGCTACAGGAAGAAAAATAAGGAACTGTGTCAAGTTAGCCTGACTGCCATCATGATTAATGTGTAATCATTGCACATTTGCATCTACTCTTTTTTATATACAGGTACTTCATAGATTGGAAGAGTGATGGAGACAGCTACTTTACAATAGATGCAACTGAAGGAACCATCGCTACTAGTGAATTACTAGACAGAGAAAGCACCGCGCAGTATAATTTCTCCATAATTGCGAGTAAAGTTAGTAAGTATGGCGTGGACGGAATCAATGTTATACTGCAATTCTTTGGATTTCACACTCTTAAATGAGTCCCTGCTGAGGTGTTTTCATTTTTGGACTGACAGCCAAGTGGTCTCTTGGGGAAACTCAGAAACCTGCTCCTTTTGCTCATAGCATTAAGTCCAGAAAAACTGTGACAGCTGCCAATGAGCCCTGTTTGCAGGACTGCATGAATATCTAGCAGTGCATTTCATGGTGAGATCTCATCCTTTTCCACCCTGCAGGAGGAAATAACCATCACATGAAATCATCTTTTCTGAAATATTTTCTGAAATTGAAGACAGCATTTTTAAATTCACCCCTCTTCTTTCTCCTTTCATTAAAATGTATTTTGTTATGAACATCATTGTGAAATATACAGGAGTTTTAAGTGCAATTCTTCAAGTGCAATTCTTCACTCAGAATCTATAGGATCGTTAGCAATTACTCCTTGTGTTGGTTTCTGCTTGGTCCAGAAGAGAATCCTTTAGACTGAGAGTGATTATAGGTCTTATGTGTTTGGCTGGACAATTCAGGATATTATCACAACTTCCAAAGGTAACAGATGAGGGTGGGAGTGGAGACCTTGGCTAGCAACATACTTGTCTGTAACAGAAGTGCATCGTACAAGTCCTTCTGCTTGGGTTCTCTTGAAAGATTTGAGGAAATCCCTTCTGAGTATCTTTCATTCTGTTTTCCTCCTATTTTCTTTCGTGCATCTGGTACAAGTACTCTGACAGCTAATGTCACCTTTCAGTGCAGGGAGAAGCTAACCATGAACATTTCTGTTGAGGGGTTTTGGGTCAGTCTCAACTCAGTGGGTGTACATGGGAAACAGTTTTGTTAATCTTCAACAACTGCTTCCAAACATGCATAATCAGACACCTATTCCCGGGCCTTAATGATGCCTTTAGCTGATTTCGTTACTTTTACGTTATTCTGATTATTAAAGGTAAATTTAGCATAAAAGAACATGCAGCTTCTGTCTTGTTTGTTGGACTACTTCTCTGTTATGTTAGAAGACGACTGCTCTGAGGCTGCCATACTAGAGAGGTCACATGTTGGTGGTCAGGTTGACAATCCCAGCTCAGCTCAGCCTTCTAACCATACCTGCCAGAGCGCTGGATATGTAAGTAAAACCATCTTGCAACCTCTAGCCAGGCTGCTTGCTAGCTGAATACCACAATGTAACCTCCGTCATTACCATGTGAAATGGAATATATACTCAGCCAAATCTTGCCCAGATTCTGATGCACAAAATTGGGAGAAATACTGAAATTGTAATTATTTCAAGCAACTATATTTTTGTGGTCATTTGTTGTTGTACAACAATAGATAACTGAAGAACTCAATGACACCGTAAGTTGGAGCTTTGATTCCTTGGTAGTGGGGGTAAAGATTCTCCAGCTGGACTAGAAAGGAGAGAGAGAAGTAAAAATGCATAAATCTCTCTTTTAAAGATTTTTTTTTGAGATATAGTTGATTTGCAATGTTGTGATCATTTAACATGTACAGCAAAATGATTCAATTATACATGTATATGTATAAATATATATTCGTTTTTTTACATTCTCTTCCATTGTAGGTTATTACAAGATGTTGAGTATAATTCCCTGTGCTATACAGTAGGTCCTTGTTGGTTATCTGTTTTATATATAGTAGCGTGTATATTTTAATCCTAAACTCCTAATTTATCCCTTCACCCTCTTTCCCCTTTGGTAACCATAAGTTTATTTTCTATGTCTGTGAGTCTATTTCTGTCTTGTAAATAAGTTCATTTGTATAGTTTTTTTAGATCCCACATATAAGTGATAGCTCATATTTGTCTTTCTCTCTCTGACTTAGTTTACTTAATTTGATAATCTCTAGATCCATCCATGTTGCTGCAAGTGGCATTATTTCACATAAATCTCTCTTATCTGCCCCCCAGAGAGTGCTCCCCTGGTTGCCACTGCTTCTAGGATTAAAATTGACTGGCTAAATGGACTGCCCAAATACTCTCTTCATGTGATTTTTGAGTTATTTGGTATTGGGGTCTCTGAGCATCCCATTTGCCCATGAACTTGATATGGGTACCCAGTGGTAGACCTTACAGCTTCTTAATTCCAGGTCCCCTTGTGTAGCAGACGGATTTCTTGGGTGAATTAATAGCATGATTGCTCAACTCCAGCTTTCTGTTTTGTCCACTTGACCCTGAGGAAATTCACACATCCTGGTCATGCTGAACAGGTACATTACAGCCTGCCCCTCTACCATATGCTTTCTCTGTCATGCTGTCTCCTTTCAAATCTGCCCTCCTTGCTCTGTTAGGCTCTGAGAGCTGATCATCCAGTCAGCTGCCTGAGAAGACATTCTATCAGGAGAACAGAACCAAATGCCAGTCTCGCAGTTCTCTTTAACTTGTTTTCCTGAAGTTTCCTTTCATGCTAGACACCTTTCTTCTCTCCCATATCACATCCTCTTACAGTTACATATGTTATTCATCATTCTTTTCATGCTTTCAGTTATTTCAACTTTGAATGATTTCCTTCATCCATAACACTGAGGAAAGCTTAACTATAATATAGTTAGAAAATAAACTTTAGTATTCTAAGATCTTTGACAAATAGAGTAAAAATGAGATGTCTAAGTTATGGGTTATAAGACCTCTATCGACTATATTATAGTCACTCTCAATGGCTTGGATATAGTAAGTGATAACTGACCAGAGGTAGCCTATTCAAAAAACGTCTATTTATCAAAAATATATTGTCCACAATAGAATATTTTTCATTCGAAAACTATCTTGTGCGACCTACCCTTTCTATTAATGCACATGCAAAACATGTGCATATTTTTAGAAGGAGGAGTATTAGGTCCAGTATCTTAACTCAAGATGAAAGTCTGCAGCTAGTTCTTCACTCACCTGTACTATAACTCTAAAAGGTCTCTTTCTCCCCAGCGGCTACTATAGCTACAAAACCATCATCATGGTGTGAGGGCACCCATCATAGCAGGTCTGGTACCTGCAGTCAGAGCCTGAGCTCCAACCACTTGGAAAATGGAAGAGGAGTATGCATCCATACTGGGCAAACGAGTGTCATTGTTCCTTAAAAGCTTAGATTTTTCAAACTTAGAAAACTGTATTTTGTTAATTATTAATAGAATTAGGGCACATGCTGGCTCCTCTCTGACCTGCTGGATGTAGTTTTTACCTAAATCCAAATTAGGAAACCCCATTGTGTGGATTCCCATAAGTTATGTTGGCTC
Organism: Balaenoptera borealis; assembly: GCF_965194805.1. Lineage (NCBI taxonomy): Eukaryota > Metazoa > Chordata > Mammalia > Artiodactyla > Balaenopteridae > Balaenoptera > Balaenoptera borealis. The sequence continues at coordinate 77,056 of NW_028122471.1, read as the reverse complement.
TCACTTGGACATATGCAGAACTGAGACTTAGACTCATAATCCATACATACACACAATGTGAAAGGGCTGCCAAGCTAATATTTCTAAAATATCTACCCCTCGTCCATTCCACTGTCTATTCAAAGACTACTGTGTGGAATTTAGAACCCTCAGGGAAGTCTGGTGAGATGAACACTATACACCTGCATGAAAAAGAAAGAGGCTAAGTATATATCACATGGTCATTAAAGATTCTGCAATAAGAATAGATTGTTGTGGGCCATATTTTGTTTGAGTTCACAGAGTTTGAAAGTAAACTTTATTTATATTTTAATACATAAGGCTGCTTTCAATGATCAAATTAGCCAGCCTCAGCAGGAAACTCTCATTATGGTGAATGACTGAGAAATAAATAGCCCACACTTGCCCTGCCAAGTGGAACAAAATTGTGTAAGTGTACCTTACTGCAGATTGAATTAGCATATGTTTTGGCCCTGACCCTTCTATAAAAACTCTCAGATGCAATGAAATGGTACAATGATTGAACAACTTCCAATTAATTAAAAAGCAGTCATTAATCAGAGTTGCTATAGTCCAAGGTCCAAATAGTTTTATTAGACTACTAATAATTATTTTATGCATTATTGCTTTGATGTTTTTATACTAATCTTGAGAATTAAAAAAACGCAAGCCTCCAAAAATCACTTCATTCAAATTATCAGAAACTTCCAATGGGCAAATGTTTCTAATTTTTTTTTGTTTTTTGTTTTGGTGTTATTATAACACATATCATTAGGCAAAGATAACTACATTAAAGCCTTAGAACTTCTATATAATTATAAAATAAATGGATAATACCAAAGACAATTCTTCTTTTCTTGGTCATGTTAATTATCCAGATGGCAATAGATTGTTTCTATTGTGGAAGAGTTCAAAAATCAGTGATAGACTTACTGCGTGCTATATTTGGGGAAAATGTTATGTTTAAGTATACCATTATGAGTTGGGATTAAATTGTTGAGTAATTTTTAAGGTTATGTAGCATTAGAGCTACTTTGCTTTAACTTTTTTTGCTTCAACATAATGTAAGTAGTATCATCTTCATATATACAGAAAATCAAACTGAGATTATTGTCTATAATTTAGGCTCAACATAACTTCATCTAATTTTTTATAAATTGTATAGAACATTATATACATGCAAAGTATTAATGGTTGTGGGTTAAAACTAAGACTGAAGTCTGTTCTTAAGGACAGTTTAGGAATAGAAACTGACCCCCAAAATTATTTTAGTTAGTTATAACTATGCAAATTATGCTGAATTCCAGGGACTTCAGACTTAAGTGCGCTCTCATATAGCCTCCAAGGGAAAGTTGCCAAAGGTTTATACTGACCAAACTGTGGTCATTAAGTAATGAAGGATTTAAACAAAAATAAATAGGTTTTTTGGTAGAAGTTTTTAAAGGGTTTCTTCCGCCTGTGTGCCAAATAGTTAGCCATGAAATGGTGTTCTCAGACCAAATGAGAAGAAAGTACCTAATGTTTCTATAATAATTGTAAGTGATAATATTATAAATTAGTAAACCAAACTATTATAGTAGCTTTATATACATTCACTCAATTTATTACTGTCCACATTGTAAGTGAAGAAATAGAGGCTAAGATTTATTTCCATTTGTCACACAGCAAATGATGACCAAGCTAAGACAGGAGCCCAGGACTCACACTCCAAAACACAATTTCACAGGGACACATATTCACCTCCTTATGCTTCATTTTTAAATAAGTTAATAGTAAAATTAGTCAAGGTGGTTTTTACATACATAAATAGTTAAAGTAAACTATAGTAAAAAATTTTATGTACATTTGCATTGTACATATAATTAAGCTGAAATTATTGTTAGCCTTGGCATCTATCTATCACCTATCTATCTATCTATCTATCTATCCACCTACATTTAAGCTCGTTGGACTGCTTAGCTATTAGAAATCTATAGTGGATTTGCATTTTAGAAATAAAATACAGACTCAAAGTATGAGAATAAGGAAATATGTGTGCAATATTATGTGTGTGCCAGGGTTGTAGGTAGGTAGATTGCTATCTCTATCCAATAAGTGTTAATTACTAGATAAGACTCAAGCTACAAGAGTTCCTAATGATTTTATTGTGAAGGATCCTTTCTGATAACTTCCCTGTATATGGAAAGATTCTTGCCTACCTACACTGCATGGCCTCCTCCCTGCTGGCTGCCCTTAGTGGCAATGCCTTTGCCAGTGCCAAGGACATAAAGAAGATCCTGGACCGTGTGGGCATCAAGGAGGTGGGTGACAACCTGGCTCAACAAGGTCACCAGTGAGCTGAAAGGAAAAATCCCTGAAGACATCAGTCACTGCTCAGGGTATCAGCGATCTGGCCAGCGCGCCCACCTCCGGAGGGCAGGTCTGCAGCTCCTGCTGCTGCTTCAGCCTTGGCATCAGCAGAGAAAAAAGACAGGAAGAAGAAGGCGTTGGAGGAGTCAGATGACTCCCTGGGTTTATCGTGTTGAAGAAGAGTTCTGCTCCCCTGCAAAAGTGATAAGATGTCATTTCTGACATCAGTGGTATCACCGATCCCCCATTCTGTTTAGTAGAAGCAAGTCACTAGATCCAGACCACACTTAAGGGCAAAGAATTACATGGAGGTAACTCATGTGGGTATCAGGGAGTGGGGATTCTTGGGAGCCATTTTAGAAAGTTGCCTACCTGATGTGTTTCTTGGCAACTAGACGAGTCTCTCTAAAAGTGAAGAAAGTCTAGAGACCATATTACTTAACCACTAAGCCTGAAAATTTTGTGAGAAAGACAACAATCTGGTTGAATTCATAAGTATGCAACCAAAATACAAAGTGCTGTAAGAGAGAAAATAATTAAAATAATTATTTTTGAAGGCATAAGCATAGTATGTCACACAGGAATTATCATTTGAGCTGAGTCTTTAAAAGATGAAGAAGATATTGAAAAGGAGGAAAGGAGGGTATTCTAGGTTGAGGAAACATCTTAAGCAAAGGCAGAGAGGTATTAAAGCTCATGTCAAGATGAGAAATTACAAGTAAGGTGGTACAATTGGTGCCCAGAATGTGTAGGGAAGGGTAAAGAAAATGCATTCAGAAAGGGAGCATGAGATCTCCTCTCTATTCTCATCTAGAATACAGTATTGTTAGGTACAGTCACCATACTGTACAGTACATCCCTAGGACTTATTTATTTTATAATTGGAAGTCTGTACACTTTGATCACATTTACTTTTTGCACACCTCGCACCCCTGCTTCAGGCAACCATTTCAAGATCGACACAAATATCAGATCATTGTGTTGTACACCTAAATTAATATAATGTTGTATGTCAATTATATCTCCATTTTTAAGAAAGAAAGAAAAGAAAGGAAGCCTGAGGCCTTATCAAACAGAACCTTAAATACCACATGGAGAAATTACAAAGTTTTTTAAGTGGGTTTTTGAGCCCATCCTCATTTCTGCTGTTTCTACTATATGTCCCTAGCTCAACATATGTCCAAAGAGACATATATCACTTCTCCAACTTTCCCCATCTGGTGAGTCTGGAAGGTAGTTATGCAAGGGACCTGCATTCCTGTAAACCTGCACTGGCTGGGTTACATTGTATCCATCTGGGTGACCGAGGTTAACCTCATCAGGATCAAGAGACAAGGGTGAGTCTGGATTTTCTGCAGTGTTTGAGCCGTAGACATTTCTTTCTAATTTGGCCAGTCTTTTTTCAAAAGGGCACTGTAAGTCATCTGCACATGTACTGAGAATAGGCATGCCGGTTGGCCCTTTCTTTTTTACTACTGTTCTTCAACTTCTTTATCGTTACCTGAATCAGAATCACCTGGGACAGTATTCCTGGACCCCATTCAAGACATAACTGAATCAGAATTTCTGGGATTATTGCCAAGAAATCTCCATTTTAAACAAGATACAGGCCATCTAATGGATACTGATGTTGGAACCAGTGTGCTAAATTCTCTAAATATTAGCATGGATTTGTGGAAATAAAACAGCTTAATGTTGCTATGAAGACATGTACATACTCAGAGAGTGTAGTTGACTTCTGAGGACTAAATAAAACCATTGGTTTCAATTCTGGATTGAAGCCATTATTTTTTCCTATTTTTTCTCAAATAATTGCCTTTCTCTTAACACTTCATGAATACATTACTTTGCATGTATGAGACTAGGTAGTTTATCTACCATTTAATATTTCCCTTTTTTTTTTTCCCTGAATAACTATATGAAACTATCAATATTTTGTATTCTCAAAGAAAGGTAACTTTGATTTATACTAGTATTGGCAACATTTTACTAGTACTTGTAATACAGAAAAGTAATACATACTTTGAAGAATCACTTATAAATATTCAACCATTTCATAAAGCCTTCAATGTGTTGTATACATGGAAATAATAATCATTAACACCACTATACTCATGGACTTAATTTAGAAATGATACCATTTTTCTCAGTATTATATGATGTGTAAATATAATAGAATCCAAGTTTGTTGTTATAGTTTATATTTTATTTTAAACTTTCAACTGCTTATGGGTACACTATCATAATCAAACTATTTAGGAGTAGTTTAAACCAGTAAAATTGCTCTATCAAAATCACATACAAAACGATGTCAGGCTTTTTTTTTTTCTACTTAATTAGTATCTGATTTTTCTCCAGAAATTAAAACCACTTGATGAGCTTTTCACCTAATGGTTGAAATTTGGATAAAAATTATATTTTAGATATGTACAGAAAATTTTAGTATCACATATCAAAATTGGAATTCAAAAAGAAGAAATATTTTTACATTGAAAATGTTATTTTACTGACATCATGGACTATATTGTATTTCATCTATTTGTATAGGGATCCTCTCAGGTGTGAACTTCTTAGTATCAGGGACTTTATCTTACACCTCTTTGATGCCTATGGTTTATTATACTCTCTGGAACACATAGATATGTACATAGTTAATGAATAAATTGTGAGTAGCTTGATAAGCATCCCATCCTGCTGATTTGGGTCTTGGAGTTCCTGGTAAGTTGCCTCTTCTCAGCCGCTGTGCTCACCCGGTATATGTGGGGTATGATGTAGCTGGAATGGACTGGACGCTGGAACAGGCTTAATGAAGTCCAGAGGGAAGACCTGTCAGCCCTTCTGCTAAGGCACCAGCACCCCAGGCAGTGGGCCTGTGTGCAGGGGAGCAGGATGTCGAAGACCCACGCGGCCTCTGTCTTGACCGCACCTTGTCCATGCAGATGCCACCGGCAACGCCCCGGCTGTCCTGCTCCCTCTCAAGGTCCAGGCTTTGAAGTGGGGTCAGGAGCTCCCAGGCAGGGGCTGACTTGGGCTGAGACTCCTGGGAGTAGCTGTGATCTCCATCTGCCGATGATGGGGAAAGGGACTTCCAGAAAGTGCCAGCAACCTCCTTGGACTTGCTAGTCAGTCCCCCCAGGCCAGGCTCCCTGTCCCAGAAGACCCCAACCCAGTCCCAACCCACAGCCACAGAGGGCAGGTAGGCGGGCTCAGAGGCCCTGTGAGTCAGGACAGGGTGACATGTGGTTCCAAAGGGCGGTGACGCCATTCCAGGAGGCCTGGGGACTGTGGGAGCTGATAGCTGCATCAGTCTCCTTGGAAGTAGAAGCCTTGCTGGAAGTGCAGACCTGGAGGCAAGTGGGAGCTGCACCCCCAGCAACAGGCCCCTGGGGCAAAGTTCCTGCGTGGCCCCTGGCAATGACTGCTGTTCCTGGCACAACGGCGATGTGCCCCGCGGAGCCCACCGCAGCTGCAGCCCCATGGTTGGAATCCTTCTTTCCTTTTAATATATATTTTAATATTTCTTATCACCAGGGATTAGTTATCTATTGCTGCATAACAAATTACAATGGAGTTTCTTTGGGTCAGGAATTCTTTTTTTTCTTTTTTAATAAATTTATTTATTTTATTTTTATTTATTTCTGGCTGCGTTGGGTCTTTGTTGCCGCCTGCGGGCTTTCTCTAGTTGTGGCGAGTGGGGGCTACTCTTCGTTGCGGTGCACAGGCTTCTCATTGTAGTGGCTTCTCTTGTTGCGGAGCACGGGCTCTAGGGCACGTGGGCTTCAGTAGTTGTGGCACACAGGCTCAGTAGTTGTGGCTTGCGGGCTATAGAGCGCAGGCTCAGTAGTTGCGGCTCACGGGCTTAGTTGCTCCGCAGCATGTGAGATCTTCCCAGACCCAGTCTGGAACCCATGTCCCCTGCGTTGGCAGGCGGATTCTTAACTACTGCGCCACCAGGGAAGCCCTGGGTCAGGAATCCTGAAAGGATTCATCTTAATATCTGCCCCAGGAAGTCTGGAAGACTTGACAGCTGGGGGCTGGAATCTTCGGATAGCTCTTGTACTTCAGAAACCCAAAGGCACTGAAACTTTTTGCTTTCTGCAGCTAATTAAACTCCAGGTAAGGAGTGATGTCAGTCTTCTTTTCTTATCAATGAAGCATAATATAATTGAGGTTCAGTCATGTTGTTGTAGCACGTATCACTGTTTTGTTCCTTTTTACTGTTGAAGAATTTTATTGTATGGATATGCCACGGTTTATCTATTCACCAAAAGATAGACATTTGAATTGTTCCCAGTTTGGGACTATATGCATAATATTTCCATGCACATATGCAGACAGGCTTTTTGTGGCCATTCATTTCATTCTCTTGCGGAGAGACCTAGGAGTGGAGTTGTTGGCTTATAAGTTCACGTTTAAGGTTTAAAGAAAATTCCAATGTATATTCCAAAATGACTATACAACTTTGTATTTCTGACAGTGATCCTTTCCATCAGCAATCCATTTTATTTCTCTCACCTATGATTTGTGAATTTCAGTGTATAAGTCCTACCTTTATTTTGCTAAATTTATTCCTAAATATTTTATTATCTTTGATTCTATTGTGAATTGAATTTTTCTCAGTTCTGTGTCAGTTTCTTCTTTGCTAGTATATTAGGTATAAAATGGCCATTTTTTATATTGCTCTCTTATCCCACAGCCTTAATATACTTGATTTGATCTATAAGTGTTTTGTGGATTCTTTAGGGTTTCCTACCTACAGGGTCTGGTCATTTTTTGATAAAAATACGTTTTCTTTTCCATCTGAATACTTTTTAAATTTTTATTTTTATTTGTTTGCACTGGATAAACCCTTAAGTGCAATGGTCAATATGTGGTCAGAGCAGACATTCTTGCCATGTGCTCAATATTAAAGAGAAAATATTTAGTCTTTCACCATTGAGTATGATACTGGCTATGGTTTTCTTATAGATGGACTATGTCAGGTTGAAGATGTTGCCTTCTATTCATTATTTGTTGAGAATTTTTAGTAAAATCATGAATGGATAAATTTTGTCAAATGCTAATGCTGAGTCTATTGAGATGGCTATGTGATTTTTTTGTTCTTTCTTCTGTTAATATGATATATCACATTGACTATTATTAGATGTTAAACTAACCTTTCATCCATAGGATAAATGCTATTTGGTCATTATACATTAGTTTTCTAATAAGCTTCTGGCATCAACTTGCTAATATTTTGTTAAGGAATTTTTGTACCTATTTTCATGAGTGATATTAGTCCATGCTTTGGTTTTTTTCTGATGTTTTAAATTGACTTTTGGTATTAAGAAACAACAAATAAGCTGGTGTTTTCTCCTCTATTTTCTCTATTTTCTGAGAGGGTTTGCAAAGAATTGATATTATGTGGTCTATAAGTAGTTGATAGACTTTCTCAGTGAAGCCATGAGGGCATGACTTTTTCTTGGTGGGGAGATTTTTAATTACAGCTTAATTTTTTCCACTTGTTTTAGGTCTATTAAGATTTTCTCTTTAATTTTGCAGTCAGTTATGACAATTTATGTCTTCCTAGGAATCTGTCCAGTTCATCTATGTTAACTAAAATTTTGACATAAATTTATAATATTATTTTATAATATGTATTTCACTTATGGTATTTCACTGCTCCTTTGTTATTGATTTTCATAATTTCGCCTTAATCTTTTTTATTTTCTTAGTTTAAGCCATACTTTAAAATACTACTAATAAGGCAGTTCTAACTCAAATTGACTCAAAAAGTTATGGGATTTGATTGAGATATCACCAAGGATAAAGAAAGAAGATCTAACAAAACATTCTTGAAGCCATGAGGGACAAAAATAGAATTAATTATCGATAATTTTATCTGAGCCCAAAACTATTAATAAGCTAGTTATGCAATATAAGCAACATGGGTCAGTGATAATTGGAGTTTAAATGGCTTGACTACTAAGAACACAGCAATTAATTGTGTAAGATTTTAGTTATTTAATATTTACAAAGTTCATAATTGAATTTACTTTCTAAGTATTCAATGATAACTAGTTTCTAATTTGGCAAAGATTCGGATAATAATGCTCATGCCAAATCAAGTTTAAACAAATTTCATCATTGCTGTTTCAAAGATTAGATGAGTCAGAAAGGAAATAAGTCATTACTTTTTCACATCATTTAATGAATTATAAATGAAAACATTTATATATATATATATATTACTTTAATAAATATATTACTTTGGGAAAAGATCAATTCTTACTTGAGTATAGTAGTTCTCAAACAGAAATGTTACTATGTACCCAGACAGATTTACAAATATAAGGTGACATTTTTAAACATTTAACTATAAAAAGTTTTACAAATATGCAGTAGAAGAGAGAATTATATAATGAAACCCATAAACCCATCACTCATTTTTGACAGTATGAATAGCTTGTCTTTGTTGTTATTATAGTTTTTCCTCTATTCTTGTTTGGGCATTTATTTTGTAATTTCCACAGTGATGACTAGTGACATTTAAAATTCAGTATTTCTACAAATCCTACAGTGCACAGGAAAATCTCACACAACAAAATATTTGTCTTAGCTAAAATACCAAAAGCACACCTTTGAGAAACACTTTTAATAATAAGATGTTACAATACTGATCATATTTTGAGCCATAGTACTCATTGGGACAGATGTTCAAATCTATATTGCAGATTTATATTTAAAACTACCAAAAGGGAATTTTTCATGGGTAAAAATAAGCTTGAATTAATAACTTATTTATACATTATAAAATTAAATCTGTACTATAAACATAATTGTGAGAGAAGTCTTGCCCCATCCTCACACTAACTTAAAATAAAACTATAATCCTGAGGGAAAAAAAAACACTTTCTTCTTCATATGTCCTTGGGACTTGTAAATTATGTACCAAGTAAAATAGGAAGTAGTGGCTGATTTGTACATTGTACAGAAGTTGAATAGGTTAATATATAATAGAGTTTAAGAGCATGGACTTGAAACTAGGACACTTGGATTCAAAACCCATCTTACCACTTTTAACTTGGAATTTTTGGAAGAGTTACATTCCCCCTCCGTTCTTCAGAGTTCCATATACAATAAGGGATAATATAAATTTATTTATTTATTTTTGGCTGTGTTGGGTCTTCGTTTCTGTGCGAGGGCTTTCTCTAGTTGTGGCAAGCGGGGGCCACTCTTCATCGCGGTGCGCGGGCCTCTCACTATCGCGGCCTCTCTTGTTGCGGAGCACAGGCTCCAGACGCGCAGGCTCAGTGGTTGTGGCTCACGGACCCAGTTGCTCCGCGGCATGTGGGATCCTCCCAGACCAGGGCTCGAACCCGTGTCCCCTGCATTGGCAGGCAGATTCTCAACCACTGCGCCACCAGGGAAGCCCCTACAATAAGGGATAATAATGGTCTCTATATTAGAGTTGCCTGTGAAACCTAAATGAGCTTACTTGTGAAATGTGTCTTAGAATATGGGTACATTGTAAGTATTATGAAGTATTAGGCATTGATTTTGCTGTAGTTTTTGATAATTTACAGTTTGTTTAGGAAAGTGAACCTAATTTAACCAAACTGTTGATTTTATCTGTATTTTATGATATGTGAATACTTAATAACAATAACAGAAGATGAGCTAGATCATCTCCACAAATGACAGTTGGTGATAAGAGTAATGATAATTTACCAAAACTAATCTAACATTCTGTAGAACACTCATTTAATACAACAAACTTAAAAACTTATGAATTAGCACCTATTAATACCACGAGCTGAAGAAAGATTAAATAACTTGTAAAAACTGAACCAGACCTTTTCTACCAGATAAGATAATGCCATGTAACCAATATTAATTTTTGAATAAATAGATATTTTTTGCATCCTTCTCCAAGATTACCAATACACCTTCTATAAACACAACCCATATTACAAAATATACCATTTCTCTTCCCTTTATGTTATCTGTGCCTGCACTGGTACACAATGTTGGATTTCACTGTGTCATATATGAATATGTGAACATTTCTTAAGCTACGGCTGATGGTGCTTTTTTTTTTTTTAGATAAATTTTAGCACAGCAGAATATTGTAGGCTTGTCAGAATCAGTCATGTGGTGAGATTTGTATGCATTCTTTAAAAGCATCCAGATAGAGATCTATAAGAATACTAACATTATGAATCTTCAGTGGCACTGCAGATGAAGAATCTAACACAATAACCAATCATTTAAAAAGGTCTGGTGGAATGAACATAATATTTGGATTTCCATAGTCCTGGGTTTGAATATTAACTCCCCATCCCTCTAGATGTGTGACTTTGGACAAGATCCTTCGACAATTGGGGGCACTTTATCCATCTGTAAAACTTCATTAGGTAAAATAAATAAGTTGAAAGATGTGCATTATGTTATGCCTTATTAGTTTAATTATTTCTGGTTTTCTTCAGCAAATGACAGAGAGGCCGGTAATATATCACAAGCTGGGGCTAAAAATTGTGATGGAATTTTGGCAGAGATAATTTTTCAAACTAATTTTTTTGGTACTTCAAGAAGGAAAGGCTGTTTATTCTTTCCTTTCTTATCACCAGCAAGTAATTTCAGGGTGCGTCATAGTTTTCCACAATCTCTCTCTTATTTCTACTTCCTTAAATTTATTTTAATTTTCGTCTATGCAAAGCAGTCTCTCCATTCTTGGAGTTTATCATCCTTTTTTGGAGGAATCATTTTGAGAGAGTTATTTAAATATGTAGATGATACTACCCAATAAAGTTATAGACACAACATAGAAAAGCATATGTTTTATCCAGTGAAAAATATCACTATTAGTGAAGATTGATCCTGTGAACTAACCCTGGTATGATGGCTACACTTGTGATGAAATACCAGCTAAATGTTTGACCTTAACTTTGGTGTTGATTTTCAGGGATAAATACTGGTATAGTGCACTGCTGGTGCTCTGACAGCGTGACATTGATAGCGCCAGTATTCATCTCTTTTTATTATAATTTTTTAAAAAATGTTTTTACTGGAGTATATTTGATTAACAATGTTGTGTTAGTTTCAGGTGTACAGCAAAGTGATTCAGTTATACATATACATGTATCTATTCTTTTTCAAATTTTTTTACCATTTAGATTATTACAGAATATTGAGCAGAGGTCCCTGTGCTATACAGTAGGTCCTTGTTGGTTATCTGTTTTAAATATAGCAGTGTCTGCATATAAATCCATCTTTTTATCATTTATATTTGGCACAATGCCTCAGCTTCCCATAAAGGAAAGGTCCTTTGGATTCCATATGAATGCTGATTTTTTTAAATGTTAATGCTATTTACTATAAGAGCAATAACTGATCAGATTTTGTAATCATCTTTTCTCCTTTTATATTTTTAACAGGTAACCCATTATTAACCAGCAGAGTCAACATATTAATTAATGTCCTAGATGTCAATGAATTTCCTCCAGAAATATCTGTGCCATATGAGACAGCTGTGTGTGAAAATGCCAAACCAGGACAGGTATCTTATCAATATTGTTAATTAAGAGTGTATAAACACCCACTATATGCATGTGTTTTAGGTTATATGACCTTGCATGAATATACACACATGGATCTTATGTCTTCATAAAAGAAACCATAAAAGATAGTAAATTCTTTTGAATTAATGGTATGTTTTGGATGTGGAGTTAATACCACAGGGGATAAAGTGATGATGGCCTAGTGAATATTCTTTGTATAACTAAAAGTTCTAGGATTGCAGATTCTGCTGTTTTCCATTTGTATACTGTGGAATTTCTAAAGAACTTGTGACTCTAAATCCAGGAAGCAAGCAACTTTAGACTACATTCTTCTATAGTATTTCTTGCTTTGCTCACATGCTTTTATGAAAGGGTGCATAACAATTCTTAAGCCCTTGAAAAATGGAAAGCTTTCTCTGGTGGCCTTGAGTAGAGCATCTGGGTTATTCAAGATATCTGAATTACATTTTCTTATTACGTATTGCTCTGGAGGGAGGTTCTGGTGGGGAGAGGATATGAGGAAGAACCATATAGTTGATGAAAGTTGTCGTCAAAATCCTAGAGTTTATGTGGACCATGGTGGGAAGCTAGCTTTTTTCTACACTATTATAAATGAATGAGTGAATATATAATATGATATGATATAATATAATGTAATATAACATAATATAATATGATAGGAACCAGTCATGAGCAAATGGTAAGAGTGTGATATGAAACAAGAATATAATTAATCCAAAATTGTATACCTAGGTTCCAAAAGAAAAATACATCAGTATGCTTTGCTTTGCTGTCTATTTCAATTACCTTTAAATAGCATAACTACTCATTTAAGTAAATTTGAAGTTTTAATTCTTACTTGAAGAAATATCTCAATATTTAGAACGGTATCTTTATTGAAAAAGGTCCTTTTTTAATATCTAGTATTTGTTTCAATTTGAATGTTTTCTACTGCTTCATAGAATATTTGTCCCATAGTTCTAATCCTGTGATGTTCACTAGCCTTATAGGTATTAAGTTAATATTAAATACAAGTTAAAGTAAATGTTCTCATTCACACATGCCCCATTTCAAGTGCTCAGTAGCTGTATGAGACGAGTGGCTACCATTTTTATTAGCTTAGATCTACAGTATTTCCATCAGTACAGGAACTTCTAGTGGACCGTGCTGCTTTATTACTGCTTTTGATAATTTGGGGAAAGTATTAACTTTATTACAGTATGACTTAGTCATATTTTCCCAAGTGATAAATTTGGATCGTTAATTTTGAATAGACACAGAAATAAATTTTTTTAAAGTTTTAACACTTTATCACTTTAAATGCATCCAAAATTTACATGGGGTGAACCTAGTGCCTGATTTATTGTCTGAAATAGTAGATGCTGCATAAATGTCTACATAAATAAATAACCTGAATTGGTTGTTTGCAGAGTTATAAGAGGTTTACCAAAATTCTACAACTTAGCTATTCTCCACTTTTCAGAGCCTTCTACTGCCACCCCAAAAATCCAATCCTTTATTTTTAGGTAATTTAGGAACATTAATTATTTCACAGCAATCAGAATTTTGTAATGCACTAAGTGAAAGCCTTTTGGAAATAGAACTCTATTTAATGCTTCTATGTTTTTCCAGTAAATTAAAGAGTTTAAAAAGTTGGGAATAGTAGAAGTTATTAGAGATAACTTGATTTTCTTATATTTAGACAAAGTGGTAAGGAATCTGTGTGGACATTGGAAGCTCTTTTTTTCTAATAAATACCTGTGGGGTATTCTGTGTCCTCTTGGGCCACATTTCCATACAAAACATAACCCTGAAATGTCTGAAATGTAGTATATGAGCATTTTCTGCTTTTGACCCCAGCCATCCTGACCCTTGTCTAGAAACTATGCATAGGAACTATCTATCTCTTCTGGACTATAATTGAATATGCATGCATGTATATATGTACGTATGCCTTATTAGCTATGTATCTATGTGTCTATCTATATTCAAAAGAAGTAAGAGAAAAGAAAGATGATGCTATATAAATCCATAGTGATTTACATGATGAACCAATGAAATAAGGGAGTTGTTTTACTTAGGGCAATAACTCTCAAGTGTCAATTACAGATAAGTACCAGTTTATACCAAAAATTTCATCTCCGTATGCTGTTTTAAAGGATGTTTCTCCATGGTAAAGTTATGTTCTTGATAAGTTTTGATGTTAATTTAGTAAATAATTGTGCTAGTTGATAGCAAAGGCAAAACAAAACAGAACTTCACAAATTAATCCCCACATAATTTAAAGAAATTTTATGGGTGAGATATAGTAATCTGAGCACATGTGAAGGAAAGTTGAAGTTTTACAGGGTCTGTATGGTAATTATTTGACTAAATTGCCATATTTAGCCTTCGGTGTTGAATCCATGACAATTCTAAAGGCTAAATAGATCCTGTGTGACTGATTTACACTAAAATAGGGAACTGAATTTCTCATTAGAGGACCCATTGTCAAAATACAAAGTACTAGTACTGCACTAGACACTAGAAGCCCCAGTGTATACATTTGTGAGTTCCTGTGTGTTTCTGTGTGTGCCTACGAGCACACAGAGCTATATGGGAAGGTAGATCATAGTCATAAGACTGGGTTTCAACCATGGAATAAAAACAAAAAGGGATAAATAACTGACATGTTTAATGGCATCAATCTAAGAGCACAGGATGCAGGCTTTGCCCACTGGGAGCAGGATGTCATACTTGAAATCTAAGGTCTTCCCCTGGCACATTCAAACTTAGTCTAAGAGTGTGGTCACCTGAGCAGCACACTGCTTTTATCCTCTTTGGCACACACTTCCTGAAATTCTTCCTGATGCAAAACCATTGGATATGTTAATAAATACCTCAAAGCCATTCTGATTTGCTTACGTATATAGTGAATTATCAGTTTCATAGTTTGGCTCTTGGAAGTTAACCTCCAAATTCTTCAGGGCATCTCATTGAAGTATCAGAATTTTAACTACTTAGATTACACACTTATGGGAACAATTTAGGAAAAATTTTGAAACAAGATTGGTCATACTTACTTCTTAAGAAAAAATATTCTATGAAAACACAATTTGTATCTTATCCACTGGGGGAAAGGAAACATAACAACAAAAACAGATCTACATCCTGTGTATCTCTTTCTCATCATTTTACTTAGTTATGAAAATAAAACTCATTCTCACAAACATGAAGATACTAAAATTTTGCTTTGCAAGGACTTTTAAATAATCAGGTTAGAAAGCATTTATTTCATGTAACTTAAAATGCAAGCAAGTACATTTTAATTTTATTTTGCTTATTAGTGAGAATTTTCAATGTCATTAACCTTTTTAGTTATGTAGATATCGATTTGGAAGTAGCCCATACCCTATGCTTGTACCTGCCATTATTAACTGTAAATATTTAGCTATTTGTTTATAAAAATATTTGTAAATAATTGGCCTACTGATATGAATTCGAAAAATGTCATTTCTGTTTACTTGCATGTTTCATTAAAAAAACTTATTAGCCTGGTGTGTAGAGTTCCCTTTGAAACTGATGACTGATTTCAAGTCTCATCCCAACTTTGTTTCAGATAATTCAGATAGTCAGCGCTGCAGACCGAGATCTTTCACCTGCTGGGCAGCAATTCTCCTTTAAATTATCACCTGAAGCTGCCATCAAACCAAATTTTACAGTTCGGGACTTCAGAAGTAAGTTTAACCACATAAAAATTTACCTTTTATCATGCAACTTTGTAAAAGGACACAAATGTAGAAATCCATGCTCTTCCTAAAAGCACTCAAGCTCATAAAAATATAGAAATCCATATATAAGAAATACAAAATTTTATGGCTAGCAGTAAGCTAAATGTTAACCTATATAGACTATATCTAATGAGGCAAATTACTTCCATTTATAATGTGGACATTCCCTTAATGAGTCAAACAAACAATAGGTTATCTGGGAAATTGAATACTTTTCATGTTTTAAATATATCATTTGTTCTACATGCACTGCTTGTACATACAAGTAACTGTTTTTTTGAATAACACATGGTATGGCGCAGGTCAAGAATACAGGCTTTGTAATGAGAATGATATAGGTTTTCACTCCCACTGCATTACTACCTAATGGCAGATTATCGATATATTAAATTATACTAAAGAATTTCAACCTCATAGTTAAAATAAATTAACCTCAGGGTTTATTTATTAAATAAAATAGTGTATGCAAATCCTTTAACACAATGCCTAAAACCTATTACCTTTAAGGTAATTTTAGCTACCACCTCTGCCATCATAACTACACTTAAATTTCTACCACCACTGCTACTACCATTACTATCACTAATACTAATATTATCACATCTGCTGCTACTACAATCTACAAAAATATAAAGGACCCTGGATTAGATATAATAAGGCTAAGTACTGATCAGTTGCTCTGACTTTATTTGTTCTGTGACTTTGGATATTTTATCTCTTCTAAGTTTCTGTAGACATAATATAGGGAATAAAAACTCCTGAGTTCATACTATTGGGTAGAAAAAAGCTAATTCTTGCTAGATTCTATGCTTATGGAACAAATGAACAAGTGATAAGATGGATGATATAATGATGGTGATGATTGATAGGAATCAAAGGATGCTCTGAGAAAGTTAAAGTTAGTTTTCTTCAAATACTTGGGGGAAGGAAATTAGAGTCACAGAAGGAAATTCAATAAGATTTACGCCATCTAATAACGTAATGTGAGGAATGGCTGGGAATGAAACAAGGTCCCAATTATGAAAGGCCTAATAGGTAGGGATACCACATGTTTTATCATGAAAACTGGAGTATGTTTGAGAATAGCAGTGGACAGTGTTTGTAATTTTAATTAGAGCAGCACACCTAGAATAGGGCTGTCCAAGTCAAACTGGACCATACGGTCAACCTGTCTACAAGTCATTTAAAGAGTGTATAACTTAAATCCAATGACCTGAGAAGTCTTTGAAAGGTTTACACAAGAGTTTAACATATTCAGATTGGCACTTTAGCAAATCAGTCTGGATGCAGTTTGGAAAAGACAATAGAAGGATACAAGACTACTTCTGATACTATTGTAGAAAATGGATGAGAGAATCTTGGATTAGGATAATCCAATGGATTAAGGTAATGGCTGTGAGGATAGAGGTGAGTGGTTGGAGATAGAATACATAGAGCTTCATTCTAGATCTCCTAGATTCCTTATGTAAATATGATGAAGAAGAAGACTAATACGACTTCTAGATCATTGGCTTGGGTAACTAAGTAGATGGTCACATCATTCAGGAATGAAAGTATTGACTATTTTCCACCATTTTATCTTTGCTGGAGAATCTATATATGATTAATCATAATAATATGAATCAGATCATCTTGCCTCAAAGTATAGTATTTTGTCATGATCTGAACATGTATTTGCCACTCATGCCATTTACCATAGCCCCTGTTTTATCTTGATATATTTTAAGTGTAATTTTAAGTTTTTTTGTTTAAATGGATAGACACTTTTTTTCACCTTTTTTTTTTTCTTGTGAGAACATTTAAGTTCTATTCTTTTAGCAAATTTCAATTATACTGTGCAGTGTTATCAATTACAGTCACCATGCTATATGTCAGATCCTCAGACTTTATTCATCTTATAGCTGATAGTTTGTACCCTTTTATCAACCTCTCCCTATTTCTCCCACCCCCAGGCCCTGGCAACCATTTTTCTACTTTCTATTTCTATGAGTTCTGCTTTTTTTTTTTTTTCTTACATTCCGCATATAAGTGTTACCATGCAGTATTTGTCTTTGTCTGGTCTATTTCACTAGCATAATACCCTCCAGCTTCATCCATGTAGTCACAAATGGCAGGGTTTCCTTCTTTCTTATGGCTGGATAATATTCCATTGTGTGTATATACAATATATATCGCATTTTCTTTATCTGTCAATCGATGGAAACCATTTTACGGGTGATAATGAGCTTTAATATGTCTTTTTTCTTCCCACCATGGACAGCATAATGAATTCTATATGGTCACATATCAATAATAATACTGGGTTGAAAATAAATCTTTAAAAAAGGGGAGACTGCCTTTTGACATAACATGTTCAAGAATATCAAACCCTTAGCTCCCTAAGTGCAAATACACCGGAGTCTCTGACTTCCTATTTCTATTAATCACTTTCACCCAGGTTTCAGGCTTTAATCCTTGACTGTTCCTTTCCCCAGACTCAAGTATACAACCATCAATGGCTGAAGATTTCAATATTGATTCAACTAGTCCCCATTTTTCTATTCCTACCGTCAACACAAGTGCCTAACACCACTGACTCTTAGTGGGAATATTATAATAGACATTTGGCAGGTTTATATTTTGTTTCTCAATTTAAAAATATCCTCTGTGTAATGACAAATTGATATTCCCCTGCCAAATTCTATCTTATCACATAAACTTTTCTCAGTTTTGTGCTTCCTACTGAAATGGGTATAGAGAAGGTGCTTAATTTTTCATTGTTGAAATTAGAATCTACAAATAGAATGAATGGAATATTACTGATATAGTAACATTTTTCTGACATACTTGTATTTTAATGAGTACTATATCTTTCTAAAATTATTTTACCTGATTCCAAAGTGGGTATCATGTATGGCTACAGTGGACTAAATATTAGTACATTTCTAAAAAACAGCAAAATGTTTCTGGGAGTGACTTCAATAGACTCAAAAAATGAAATAGTGTTATGAATAAAACAAAAATTCCACTTTTCTGTACAGAAATAAAAGAAGTAAAGAACAAGTGCATGCAAAATAACACTTTCAATAGAAATATTAGTTGTACTAATATAAAATCTTAAATTCTTATTGCCTTGGATTATTCCAAGTAAATGTTGTATCATTCATTGTATCAAAATTAAAATGAAGTACTTTTGTGATTATATTAAAGTGATGATTATTATAATTCATGATATTTAAATATTTTAATGAATCGATGTTTTTCACACATTTTATTTTCCTTTCCATGTTTCTTATGATGTTTTGCAAAAGTGAAAAAAACATATATATATATTCACACATATACATATATATGTATTATAGATATGGATTAGGGAAAAATCAAAAATCAAGCTTTATCTGAAATATTATATTGATATTTGTCAATTTTAAAGAACAGGTTCTTAGGTAAGATGTTATACTGACTCATCCTTTGTAATCTTGGCTCTTCTAATCATGTAAGAAAACATCCGCTGAAGTATTTTTTCTCTGTGAGATTTTGATGTCATAAAAAATAGTCTGTCAACACAACATACTCTTGTCTTGTAAACAATTTTCTATTCTTTCTGAATAGAAAATTTAATTCGTACACCAGACAAGATTAATGTCTCTTCTTTTCCTAAGGATTGTTTTGAATACATTTGATTACATTTTGGCAGCTTTCATAATGATAAAAGAAAGAATTAAAATATGGATGTATTTTGCTGACTCAAGAAGAGCTTCCTACTGTTTAACAGATACCAACTTGAAGATCTGAAGTGATGCTCATGGTAACCATCTTACCATAAATGTCATGTTTTGTAGACAACACAGCTGGCATTGAAACCCGAAGAAATGGATACAGCCGCAGGCAGCAAGAGTTGTATTTCCTCCCTGTTGTAATAGAAGACAGCAGTTATCCTGTCCAGAGCAGCACAAACACAATGACTATTCGAGTTTGTAGATGTGACTCTGATGGTACCATCCTGTCTTGTAACGTGGAAGCAATTTTTCTTCCTGTAGGACTTAGCACCGGGGCTTTGATTGCAATCCTACTGTGCATTGTTATACTCTTAGGTTGGTTTCAATATTAATCACATATTCTCCCTCTCTCTCTCCCCCTCCCTTCTTTGTGTATCTCACTCCTCATTTTAGCATGTAAATCAGTTTTTCTTCATTGAGATGCTACATTTGGATAGAAGGAAGACTATCTATCTATACTGAATTATATAATTATTATTAAAGTTAATTATATTATGAGTGTTAATTTTCTATTTTATTCCACATGGAAATATACCAATAGAAATAAATCAATAACATCATCAAAAATATAAAAGTATGTTCAAGCCCTAGGGAATTTTCAAGTAATAACAGTTTGTGGCACTTGCTGCGATGAACTTTTTTATGACAAATATCTCATTTGCAGCAACGGTTTTAAATTCATTTTTTACATCCTAGTAATTATTGCTGCCTAATAAAGTGTTGTATAACCTTTAAAATTATACTAGATGAACAGTAGTTGTCAAGTACCAGTTTGATAAAGAAATAAAGAAAAGAGAAAGAACAGGAAAGAAGTAGAAGGTAAAAGCACCTCCAAATTTTTTTTCCTGTCTAAAGTGCTGGCCAGACACAATTCTTATTCCACTTTTCTCAGATCTCCTCACATCAAAAACTCTAACCATTCCCACTAGAACAGAACAGAACACAGTGAAATATCAAGAAGTGCAGCAAAGGGAAAGGATTGAAGTAAATGTATTCTGTAACATCTCTGTGAGAATGAAAACCTACTTTAGGGGCTTCCCTCTTCCATCAGCTCTGTTCAGCTGACTGTATTTCATTTATTCATTCGCTGCCAGATTCACAAAAGCAAAGACAGATTTTCTATTTTTCTAAGCATTCCTTTAAATTAAAATTGCAACAGAAGTACAGTTGGGCACTGTGGGATCAGCTTATATATTCATGTTTATTATTTAACCAAAATATCCTGACAAATGCACATACCTACCTTTATCTCTAGGATAGAAAATAGAATTTTAAAAACTTACTAGGGTGTAAAGCATGGTACAAGGCATTATATACTAATTTGTGAAGAACATTCTCTGAGTCAGAAGCTCATTTTGGTTTGGAGGGTAGAGTTCTGGTCCAATTTGCATGATGCAGATATTAATTCCACGCAAATAACCTTGATGTGTAGAACAAAGTATTCTTTATGTCCTTAAAATTTAGAATTATAAATTATATCTGACATCTGTTTGTGCTGATGATATAAACCCCTTTAAAAGGGAAGATGCAAAATAGTGTTCTCACACCTGAAGTTGAGCAAGATCAATTAGGTGTTTAACTTCAAAACAAGCGCTTCTTTTTCATACTCTTGGGGGCTGTCTGAGTCCCAGAGTATTTCCGTATCCACCTAGCATGATTTGGCATATTGTGGATGCTGGTCTTTGTCCTCTTTGGCCCTCTTACAGTGTAACAATTCATGTTGCTTAGGTTAGCATTATCACATACTGTCATCTGCCACTCATTCATCCAAACATTTACCAAGTGTCCACCCTGCTCCTAGTTGTGGATTGCTAGTACACAGCTGCGAATGTTGACACTCTTAGTCTTGCCATGGGGTCTGCTTACAAATCCATCTATTCTTTGATCTCCTTAGCCAATCTCATACTCCTTTAGATATTCCAGTAGATTCTTAGCCATTTTAATGTCTTTTTTAGGGTGAGAGGTAGCATGAGAATCTTGTGGTGCTTGGGAACTTCTATTTGACCCTCAAGCACATCTAACTAGTCTCTTTCTCAGCCATAGATACTCTAAAGCCATTTTATACGTATGCAGGGTTTCTCTGTGAGGTTTACAGTCTCTCACACACTCTCTGGGTGAACAAACAATAGTGCTTTTAGTTCTGAGATTTGCCTAAAGCCTGGAAGGGGTGCAGAGTGCTAAACATCTCTGCAAGGCCCATTGTACAGAAGCTCTACCTATATCTCCTCTGTCTTCCTCCTTAATTTTGGAAGAAGAGGGAATAAATGGGCTTTTATCATCATGCAGTCTCCTACTTTCTAATCCTATGACAAGAGTCTTTCTTCCAGACTCTGTTATGGTAAATCAAACACTTTGGCTTTCAATCTATTGCCACCACTATGGAGGAGAGGGGGGGAGTATTATGCCGGGCAAAGTTGAGCACTGACTTCATGGTGTGAACCTGTGCTTATTTACTCCCAGAAAAAAAATAAACACTGTTGATGTAATGACGGCTGTGAGTTAATGGGGAACAAAGAGATATTCAATAATGAGGGTCTATAAATTAACTATTTCAAAATATTATCTTGCTTCAAGAAGGTAACCTGAATACTAGACTTTTGGTTTGGAAAATATCTCAATATGGTAGGACACAGAAATTTAAATAATTTGTGGTCTTAGCTGACATAATTTGAAAAGCTAAGGCCCTTATATTGTATATTCTCTCTCTCTCTTTCTTGTTTATTGTATTTAAAAGTGTCACGTAATTTGTGTTTATTTCATTATAAATACAGTAATGTTAACAACTGAGAAATATAGGTATGAATAATATCTAAGTGTTAGCTATGGGCAAACAATATTCAAGTTTTATTACTTCAATACTATACAGTTCTCTGTATGATTGGAACAACCATTCTTTTCTTTCTTTTTAAATTTTGTAACGCACACTTTTTACATGACACTGAGATATTTAAATACAATGCATGTTAAATATAAGGCTACAATTGTTTGATTTTTGTGAATAATTTTGCTATGGTTTCATATTAGCTACAATTTCAAAATGAAGTTGAATTTAAACAATGAAAAAAAGTCAACATAGATATGACCCTTATAGATTACAGTATGTTTACTTTGAAAATAATGGGGTACCATTAAAAACACTCAGCCAGCCCTGATCAATTTTATTTTTTATGGAGAGATGGGCTGACATATTCTCATATCGCAATTTTTGTCTTGTTCTAGCCATAGTTGTGCTGTATGTAGCTCTGCGAAGGCAGAAGAAGAAAGACACCCTGATGACCTCTAAAGAAGACATCAGAGACAATGTTATCCATTATGATGATGAAGGAGGTGGGGAGGAGGACACCCAGGCTTTCGACATTGGTGCTCTGAGAAACCCAAAAGTGATTGAAGATAACAAAATTCGCAGGGATATAAAATCAGACTCTCTCTGTTTGCCTCGTCAGAGACCACCAGTGGAAGATAACGCAGACATAAGGGATTTCATTAATCAAAGGCTACAGGAAAATGATGTGGACCCCACCGCCCCACCATACGATTCATTGGCGACATATGCCTATGAAGGCGATGGATCAGTAGCCGACTCTCTTAGTTCCATAGAGTCTCTGACCATGGAAGCGGACCAGGACTACACCTATCTAACAGACTGGGGACCGCACTTTAAAGTCTTGGCAGACATGTTTGGTGAAGAAGAGAGTTATAACACTGATAAAGTCACTTAGGGGAGAAGCAAAGGCTAAAACACAACCAACAAAAGAAATTTAAGAGAAAGGAACATAAATAGAAATCACACTTCTACACACACACCACACACACACCACACACACAAACACACATACCAGGCTTTCTAGGACAAGATTCCTTTGATTATTTGGTTTCTAGCAAGTTGCTATATTTATCATATTGTCAGTTTTGGTTTACTCTGCCAACACAAGGTAATTCCTAAAATGTGTACTTGCTTGGTTTTGTTCTGTTATTTTGGAAACACACTTGAGACAAGCTCAGGCCTATTAAATACAATTTACTGACGTGACAACCTAGAACGAAGATAGCTATGTGGCATCACGGTGGAAGAGTGTTAGATTTTTCTTAATTCCACTAAAGTGCCTATTGAAACTCTTATTATTTAAAGTCGTGTAGAGTACACTCTGCTGTGATGGCTTTGCGGGATTCAGACACAGAGGACATAAAACAAAGACACTGGCTTTATGTCAAGGAGCAATAGCAACACGCAGACTTCTCATTCCTTTTAAGGAAAAAAGAAGAATACTTTCTGAACTCCATCTTCTTATAATGAAAATGCTCTTTTTTTTCTTTTTTAAACTGTATGCCAAAACACATTTGTTTTTCCTACCCTCTGAGAAAAGTGAAATAAATGCGATAATATCAAATTCAATATGTAAGTCCCAAATTTTAAAAGCAATGTTTGATCTTAATATTGGTTCCTATTAAAGGTGTTCATGAAAATATTCATTGTTTTCCAAAGAAATAAAATTTTTAAAAAGAAAATTTTAAAAAATCCTCTTTATAAAGAGAGGCCTCAGGGCTGAAGCTCCAAATTAAAATAAATATTAGTTTTGTTTTAATATTGTGCCAGGGTGTGGAAGGGTGGAAGGTTGGTTTTAGCAAATCACCAGATCATTGCAGTCTTCAGTCATAGATAAAATTTAAGTTGTGTTTTCATGAAACATTTTTTTGGGAAAAAAAAATGTCATTGATTTAAACAGGGGAAGAGAAATTGATATACAGCTTCTCAGAGTTTCTTACAGTCTAGTGATTCTTTCATGAACAAAGAAAATAAAATATTTATCAAATAATACAGAATGGATTTATAGCATGTCTAAAAATATTTATTAAGCAGTACCAAACAAATGAAAGATCAGGGACTTCAGAAAATTCAAACCAAATACTAACTCTTAAAGTGAACACAAATGCAAAATCTGGTAGTTGATTTATTTTATTAACATGGATTTCAACTTTGTGAATATCGTTATTATATTGGAGCTCAGAGAGGCTTCTTTACGCATCATCTACAATAATTCTAATATAAACAATACCATAAACCTCCTCTGTAAAAACTTTTACTTTTTAATTTGATGAGATTTCTAATACTAGAAATACTAGATTTTATAAGCAGACAGGTAAGCTACACTCATTACATTACTTTTAAATGAACTTTACACTATCCAGAAATACACTTAACAAAACAGGTAACTAACTATAAGGTAATAATATATTTTCTTAATATTATAAATATACAAGTGACTACTGAAATATTAAAACAAAATAAAAGTTATTTATAGATCCATTCTGCAGACATCATCAATACCTGTGTTTATGAAATATTTATAATTATATTTGTATTGCAAAGTGTGAAAGCAAAAATTCACACATGGGGAAAACAGTTAGAAATATAAATAATATAGGCAAATTATATTCAGTCCTATTTATTATTAAATGCTTACTTCAAAATATATAACTGATAATTATGTTGTGGCAATTAGGCCATTTGAATCTGCATTTCCCATCGCTCTTTTTATGTCTCATAATTGCAGATTCTCCTTGTCATCCTTACCAAGAACAACTGTTGAATTCCTTTTCCTCCTCTCAGGACTTCGACTTCACCTTTGTCTCATCCCTGGGAACTTCAATAGAATCTTGATGTAGTGTGATAATTTGCAGTATAATTTGCTTTGGGAAATATTTATGTAATTTTTAAAAAGCTGACGATGTCATAACCACTCTGGAGCAAAAATTAAGTCAACATCTAGGTTTTCCCCAGCAATATGACTGGGTATGCCATGATGTGAGGCCCTTTGAAGAAGGTTAATATGCAAATCACTTCCAGCTGACCAAATGATTCTTGTCAGGAATTACTGCATGTTGCACCTTGCTAGAGAATCTGAGTGCCTCTGCATGCATTCACATATCAGAAGCAATGACAGCACAAAGAAAACTTGGGAGGGGCAGGTCATTTCAAACCACACAGCTGAGATACTAAGCAAGTACATGAAATTG
This sequence comes from Balaenoptera borealis, assembly GCF_965194805.1. Lineage (NCBI taxonomy): Eukaryota > Metazoa > Chordata > Mammalia > Artiodactyla > Balaenopteridae > Balaenoptera > Balaenoptera borealis. Next base: position 51,625 of record NW_028122471.1, on the reverse strand, counting down.
GTGGATCTTACTTTCTCCACACTAATCATCTTTTTTTAGTACCTCTATCTTTTATGTTTGTTACACCACTGCATTAGTTTGTTATGGCTGCCATAACAAAGCACCACCAGAGTGGGTGGCTTAAAAAAACAGAAATTTATTTCCTTGCAGTTCTGGAATCTAGAAGTCTAAGATAAGAGTCTGCAGAGTTGGTTTCTTCCAAGGGCCTCTGTCCTTGGCTTGTCCATGGCTCTCATTTCTCCATGTCTTCATGTGGTCTTTCCCCTGGGCTAATTCCTCTTCTTCTAAGGACACCAATCATACTGAGTCCACTCATATGACCTCTTTTTATCTTAATTAACTATTTAAAGGCCTTATCTCCAAATATAGTCATATTCTGAGGTACTGATGGTCAAGACTTCAAAATATGAATTTTAGGGGACACAATTCAGCCCATAACAACCACACAGATGTTAACAGAAAAAAAAAACAAAAAAGTGTTTGATTTACATCAAACAAACAAACAATGTGAAAAAAACAAAACAAAGCAAAACAAAAACCATGAATGGAAATAATTTCATGTACAACGGGAAACCACAAAAGTGACAAGGTGAAAAGAGGTCTTTTGGTGCTCATATATTGGAAATATTATGGGATATCTTTCACACTACTGAAAGCAGTAGGCCTAATATTTCAATACTTATAAATAACTTGAGATTCTTTTTTATTTATAACATCACAGTAACTGGCCTTCATTCAAGAGTTAAGCAATATAAAAATTCCTTAGAATTTACATGGGGGATTTTGACTATTAATAATAATCATGCATAACTTTTTAATTACGTTGCATGTTTACCTTTACAGAAATATATGTGGACATATTCTATGTAACATGTTATATGTTTTTTAAAAATGTAACTTTTGTGTTCAAAGAAGTATTAGATCAACACAAAAGAGTGAACTAGTGGTGTGATACACTAGAAATAATCTAAAATTGCTTTTATACCAAATTCTATCACTAACTGGAAACGTCATATGGAGCCAAATTCTATCACTAACTGGAAACGTCAATATGCTTCCTGTCATCTATTCTCTTTGGTAAAATGAATCTGTTGCTCTTGTTGTTATCTAAGTTTCCTCTGAAATTTATTGACTCTTAAGTTCTAGTTACATTTACATGAAGCCCATTAATTCATTTACATATTGATTACATAAAATTATGAGAATCATAGAGATCTTTAAAACAAAATATGAATCACAAAATTCTTTGAAGTACGGATGTGATTGATTACACATTGACACACCACGTTCCACATCAGGAGAGCCAGACAAATACTTCTTAAGTAAAAACTGTCAAAATTCTTCATCAAGATGGAATGGTAGAGAAGTGCATAGGAAGAGAGAGAAAGAAATGTTAAAAATAGAGCCCTAATCTTGAGCCAAAGAGGAAAAGCAAGTGATATGAAGAAAACGTTAGAAGGGATGTGTTATCCCTTATCTTTAGGAGGAGGACATTTTAGAAGTCCTTGGAAAAGTTTCAGTAACTGTTGTATTAAAACAGGAATTCCTAAAAGCAGATGTAAATATGCAGTTACTATATTTGAAGTGAGTCCCAAAATATGGCAAGGTCTGAAAAGAATTAATAAAATGTCAGTAAAAACATCAGTTTACTTCCTAAGAGAAGAGTGGGAGGGAGATAATTTTGTAAATGTCTCCATGTTTGAAAATTTCTCTTGCCTCCTCATCTGATGTATAGTTTAGCTAAGTACACAATTACCACTTAGAATTATTTTTCCAAGAATCTGATCATTTCTTCTCTTACATCCATTGTTACAAAACAGTATACACACATATACACACATACATATGCAATTAAATGTTTGATAATTCCAATTTGCAGCAAGTTTTGGATTGTCACTTAATTCTTTTATTCAAGTCCTTTATATTTCTTAGTGTAATGGATTTTCATAACTATCAGTCAGTCACTAAATTTTTCAAAAAGGAGTTAAACTTTATTAGGAATTTTTTTTAATTGCCCCCACTTTAAGATGAATAAATAGAAGGTAGAGTGTCCAAACAACTTGTGCAGAACCAATAAATAATAAACTAATAGATGGCAAAGCCCTTCAATTGTGAAGAGTTTGAGTACATTTATTTTTCAACTTCCTTTCTGGGTTCTTCCCATAATTTTTCCAACTTCTACACTGTTATATATTACATTGCAACAACGAGTGTAATTAATGCAAACTCCTGGGAATTCCGGGTCATACTACAACACAATATGGTACTTCCTTAAAAGAGAAAATAACCTAAACATCATTGATTCTGATATCTTACCCAGTAAGCAAGATTTTAAGACACAGCAGTTGCCTACAAGACAAATAAAAACTTGATTATACAACTGAAAATACTGATCTCCATATTACCAAGAATCAATGAATTTGAAACTATATCAGTTGCACATTCTTTTAAACATTCACATTAATGATGTATATATATTATCCTGACCTTAACTCTCCTGAATTTTCCATCCAATTATGTCTATTTCCCCTTCTTTTTAACTTCCCATGGGTACAAATATACTTTAGCCCTTATTATCACTTAAATCTCCAATTTCTAAGTTCAATTTACTTATCTTATGTCTCTCTCAATCCATCATCCACTGAATATGGTATTTGCCATGATTGAAATTTCCAATATGTTGCCACCAAAAATTACCTGAGACAAACAATTCTCCCGTTCTCCTCTTCTGCTCTGTCAACATTTTTAAAAATGTGACAACAGTAATAAAAGAGCTACTCATCACTGAGCATATACTTTGCAAAAAATATGCTGCAAACATTTAATGCTAACAATAATTTGATGAGTTACATTATTATTATTATCTGTATTTCATACATGAGTAAACTAGGCTTAGACATTTGAAGTAACCTGTTTACTTAGACATATTTAGCAAGTGACAAAACCAGGGCCCTAACACAATTATCATATGCCCGATCCAGCCCTTACCCCATGAGATACAATATACTGCACTTTCACCTCTCTCACTTATAACCAACCATTTAAAAACCTGAATTCTGGTCTCTGTTCCTACTGTGTTCCTTTGAAGTTCACTAGTAACTTTATAGTTGAAAAGCCCCAATGATTCTTCCTTTTACCTTTCTGCAATTTCTATAGAGTTAAGCATACCTTCATAACTCACCTTCAATTTCTACTTCCACCTCTTGGTTCACTGATTTTTTCTTTCTTCTGTTAATGCTTCGTATACCCCTCAGACAGTCTACATAAATAATCCCACGGAGTCTTCCCATCTGTTTTCATTTCTTTTTTATACCATTGAGATTTGGAGATCTCTTGCTATAATCGTGATTTTTCATAATATTCAATGAATTGTTAAATCGCTATTTATACATTTTCTCTCTAAGCAAGATGAGGAAGTTTTACTTGCGTATATTTATACTTTCTGAACACATATACCTGGCCAATCTATTAGCTTCAAATTCATTAGATCCAAGTCTATACCTTTCTCTTTCAGAGTTCAGTATTTGTGTTGTTACTTGGGCTCTGAACTTTCCTTCTATTCTTCTGTCTGTCTGTCTGTCTGTCTCTCTCTCTTTCTCTCTCTATATATATACATATACTCTTTCAAAATACATTGCTATTTTACTATTGAAATAAACCTAATTTTTTAAAGTGTCTAAGGCACTACAAAAAATTTTTGTATTTTCCACACCCAACCATACAAAATCATATTAGTTTGGTGCATTTGTTACAATTAATGAACCAATATTTACATCTTTTTATTAACTGAAGTCCACATTTTGTTCAGATTTCTTTATTTTTCCCTAATGTACTTTTTCTGTTCCAGGATTCCATACTTGATAGAACATTACATTTAGTCATCAAGTCTTCTTAGGTTTTTCATGGTTATGATAGTTTCTCAGACTTTCCTTGTTTTAAAAAACTTTTACAATCTTGAGAATTACTTGTCAAGTAATTTGTAGAATATTCCTTAACTGATATTTGTCTGATTTTTTGGTCTCATGATTAGACTGGTTACATTGGGTTTTGGGAGGAAGATCACAGAGGTAAAGTGTCAAGCTCATCATATTATATCAAAGGAACATCCTAAGGAAATAACTTATTACTGTCGATCATCTGGCTGTCATTTGTGCAGTTTCTTCACTGTAAATTATTTATTTTTCCCTAATTCCAAACTGTACTCCTTGGAAGAATGTCACTATGTATAGCATACAATTAAGGAGTGCAGCATTATACCTCACCTCTTGAGGGCAAAGTATCAACATAAAATATTTGGAGTTCTCATAAAATATTAGGAGTTTGTTCTCCATTTACTTATTCAATCATTTATTTATTTGAGTAGGGATGCATAGAGATTTAATACTTTTGTTCATAACCTAACGCTACTATATTTATAAAGCTATTTCAGTTGGTGCCTGTGCTACTTAACAAATCCTCATTACTGCCTAGTTTGTGTTTTGGTTTGTTGGTTGGTTGGTTTGTATGTCTTGAGCACTTTCTTACATTCTGCCACTATAAGCTCCATGCTCCTTTTGTATATTTCCTGCCCTGGTTCTCTCGAATCAGGCATTCCTCCAAAAAGCCTTGCTTTCTTTTATTGGCAAAATAATATTACAAAGATCTGGATATTAAGTGTGCTCCTTGCTACTGAGGTGTTTGTATTTCTGGGTCCTCTCAAATGACAGAACGAGAGAATATGTATGTGTATAACAACTAGAGTACATGCATACACACACTCATATATATAAGTACATATATATGCCTCTATATGTAGCCATCTGTACCTTTATTAAACTAAAAGTGAGTTCATACTGATATCTCAGAGTCTAATCCATTACCACATGGATCATAATATATCGCCTTCTGTCTCACTTATATGCAACCTCACAGTACAACACTGAAAATCCTACGTCTCAGCATTTGCTATTTATTTACTTAATTGTTCAATTCTGGGACATATGCATAGTATATCAGAATTGTTAATCCATACTCTCACTCAAAACAACTTTGAGTTGTATCACCTTTAGTTGTACGGACCCCACTCACTTCCAAAGACTTAGGTCACAACCTTTTTACCTCAGTGAAATTGTTTCATTCATTTGTTTAACAATCAGATTATTTTGTCACATTCTTCATTGAATTCTTGGACCCTCTAACCTCTTTAAAATATATGTTTAAAATTTTTATATGTGTTGTAAATTACTATAGATTTTGACAAATTCATGGTGTTGTGTATCCACCATTACAGTCCCATATAAAATAGTTTCACTGCTTTAAAAAAAATTCTTTGTGTTTCAAATACTCCCTGATTCCTGGTAACCACTCATATGTGTACTCTATTTATAGTTGTGTCTTTTCCAGATTATCATAGAAATGAAATCATCCAGTACATAGTCTTTTCACGCTAGCAGTACAAATTTAAGACACATCTATGTCTTTCTGTGGTGGAATAGCCCATTTCTTTTTATCCCTATCATTCCATTGTATGGATGTACCACCGTTTGTTTATCTATTCACATACTGAGGGACATTTTGGTTGCTTCGAGTTTTTTTTGCAATTATGAGTAAAGCTGCTATAAATATTTGTGTACAGGTTTTTATATGAACAGAAGTTTTCAAATCATTTGGGTAAATACTTAAGAGCCCAGTTATTGGATTGTATGGTAAGACTATGTTTTCTTTTGAATGAAACTACCAGTGTCTTCCAAAGTGGCTGTGCTATTTGGCATTTCCACCAGCAATGAATGAGAGCTTCACTGTTATTCATTCTCACCAATTCTGGTATTGTTAGTATAGATTTTAGCTATTTTGATAGGTGTGAAGTGGTATCTCACCGATTTTTTTTAAATTTACATTTCCTAGTGACAAATTATGTTTAGCATCTTTTTATATCTTTATGTGTCATGCCATCTGTATATCTTCTTTGTTAAGGTGTCGTTCAGCTCTATGTCTATATTTTTCATTGTTTTTATCTTCCTATTGTTTGGTTTTAAGAGATTTTTTATATTTTGGAGCTAATTTTTTATGAGATATACGCTTTGCTAATATTTTCTCCAAGTCTGCAGCTTGTCTTTTAATTCTCTTAAGTATCTTTTACAGAGCAGACATTTTTAATTTTAATAAAGTCTAATTAATATATTATTTATTTCATGGATCATGTTTTTTTGATTGTATCTCAAAGTCATCACCAAACCCAAAGTCAGTTAGATTGTCTCCAATTTCTTCCAAAGAAATTTAATAATTCTGCATTTTAATTTTAGATCCATAATCCATTTTGAGTTACTTTATGAAAACTATATTGTGTGTGTTGAGCACATTTTATTTTTGCATATGGACATTCAGTTTTTCCAGCATACTTTGTTAAAAGAACTATCCATTCTCTGTTGAATTGTCTTTGGACCTTTGTCATAAATTAGATGAACATATTTTTTGGGGTTTATTATGGACTTGCTATTCAGTTCCATTGATCTTTGTGACTATTCTCTTTTCAAAATCAAGCTGTTTTAATTACTGTTACTTTATGTAAGTCTTGAAATCTGGGAATGTGAGTACTCCATCTTTGTTCTTCAATGTTTTGTTGACTATTCTAGGTTTTTGTTTTTCTATATGAAATTTAGAACCTATTTGTTTATACCTATAAGGTAGCTTGTTGGGATTTTTATAGTAATTGCATAGAATCTATAGATAAAATTGGAAGCATTAATATCCTAACGATATTGAGTCTTCTAATCCATAAATACAGACTATCTCTAATTTATATGTTCTTTGATTTCTTGCTTAATATTTTGCAGTTTTCTGCATATGGCTCTTACACTTGGTTTATTAGATTTATACCTAGATATTTTTTGGTGTGTATTATAAATAGTATTTTTAAAATTTTAAATTCTCATCATTATTGCTGATATATAGGAAAGCACTGACTTTTGTTTAAATTGAATTTGTATTCTGCCATCTTGCTATATTTGCTTACTATTTCAGGATAGTTTTTTGGAGATGATATGACTTTTATACATAAACATTCATATCATATTCAAATAAAGAATTAAAAATTTTTTTTCCATTCCAGTCAATATATTCCTTTTATTTCTTTTTCTTTTCTTATTGTACCAGCTAAGAATTTCACTGTAATGTCAAACAGCAATGGTTATAGCAGACATCTTTGTCATGCTTCCAAATTTAGAGGTGTTATAGAGTTCCTAATCAGTATATGATATATATAGTTTTAGGAAATTCCCTGGCGGTCCAGTGATTAGGACTCTGTGCTTTCAGTGCCATGGGCATGAGTTTAATCCTTGGTCAGGGAGCTAAGATCCCACAAGCCACATGGCACAGCCAAAAAATATATATATATATATATTTAGATATTTAAAAATCAAGTGTGAATGCTTCTTATTTCTAATTTGCTGAGATTTTAAAAATTATGAATGGCTGTTAAATTTTGTCAATTATTTTCTGTGTTAAATATTACAATCAAATGATTTTTCTTTGTTAGCCTATTGAAATGGTGGATTACAGTGATTAATTTTTGAATGGTAAAATGGCCTTGACTTTGAATGAATCATACTTGTTTGTGGTATACATACATCACCTTAATATCAAAACCAGAAATGTCATTGAAAGAAATGAAAAACATAAAAATCCTCTATAAATGGTAGCATACCAAATGCAATTACATTTAAAATATAGTAGTCTTTATTTTCCCTTATTTTAAAGTGATTTCTGGTTTTGATATTGAGGTAATGTTGACCTCATAAAATGAATGTGGTATTATTACTTCTCATTGTATATTCTGGAAAATATTATGTGCAATTGGTATTATTTCTTCCTTAACTGTTTGGTAGAATCACCCAGTGATATAATTTGGGCCTGGTACATTTCTTATTGAAAGCTTATTAATTATGAATTTATTTAATGGATACAGGGTTATCCAAGTTATTTATTTCTCCTTGTGTGAGTTTTGGGAGTTTGCTTCTTCAAGGAGTTGATCCATTATAACTAAGTTATCAACTTTGTGGGCATAGATTTGTTCACAGTGTTAATATTATTATCATTTTGAGATCTGTAGATCTATAGTGATGGCCCCCCTTCTTTCATTTCTTATATTATTCACTTGTGTCTTCTCACCTGATTTTTTCCTGGTTAGGCTGGTTGGAATTTTGTCAATTTCACTGATTTTTTTTCAAAGAACCGGGCTTTGTTTTTATTGACTTTTCTAATTCTCATTTCAAATTTTATTGATTTCTGTTCTAATTTTAATTATTTTATTTTAATTATTTTAACCTTAAATTTTTCTTCTTTCCATAGTTCTCCAAGATAGAGCCTTAGGTTATTTATTTTAGATCTTTGTTTTTTCTAATATTATATATCCACTTAAGGCCATATATTATATTTCCCTGTACACACTAGTTTCCCTTCATCTCTCAAAATTTAAAGAGCTGTATTTTCATTTCCATTTAGTCCAAAATATATTTTTAATTTATTTGGAAACTCCTTAAATCCATGTGTTATTTAGAAAAGTGTTGCTTAATTTCTAAACATTTAAGGATTTTTTTGGTTATATTTCTCTTTCTGATTCCTACTCTAATTCTATTGTGAGTTGAGAACAGTCTGTGTGATTTTTAAAACTTTATTAAGGTGCGTTTTATAGCACAGAATAAGGTCCATCTTGGTAATTGTTCAAGAATGTTTATTCTACTGTCTTTTGATGGAGTATTCTATAAATGTTAATTAGATAATGTTGATTGATAGCGCCATTCAGAGGATGTATATTTTACAGATATTTCTCCTCCTTTATCTACCAGCTACTGACAAGAGATGTTGAAGTATCCTATAAAAAGAATGGCTTTTTCTATCTCTCCTTTAATTTCTATCAGTTTTTGCCTTATATACCTATTTAAGGTTATAGGTCTTCTTGGAGAGTTGATTTCTTCTTTATGCCTGGTAAATTCCCTTTTTTATCTCTAATAATCTTGCTTCTGCTCTGTTCTGAAGTCTGCTTTGTCTGAAATTAGTATAGGTACTCTTGCTTTCTTTTGATTATTATTAGCATGGATACTTTTATCTATCCCTTTACTTTTTGACTTACGGCATCTTTATGATTTAAAGTTCTTTCCATGTATATACAAAATATCATTGTGTGTGTTCTTAATCTTCTCTGATAATTTCTGACTTTTAATTGGTGTTTTTAGAACATTATACTGGAGTCCTTCTGTGTAGTGGGAAGGTTTGAAAAGGGGGAAAGCTCTATAATCTTCTGATTAAATCTCAATGTTTTAGTAAGACTGTGTCTCAAGTCTGTGACTTTCAGAAGTATTTGTCCAGAGTTACAGTGTTTTAAAAAAAAAAAAAATCACCTTATCTCTGCTCTCTTCAGTGTTTTCCAATCTATTTTTTAAAGTTTTTAAAAATGTGCTGCATGAGAAAATCCTCATTCCATGCTAATATATGCACTTATATATTAATGCCATAATTTTCTTCATATAAAAATGTAGTTAATATAGAGAGCCAAATTTTCACTGAATAGAAATAAACTAGAATAAAATTTAATTGAAGAGTCTCTAAAAAAAAAATGAAATACGCTAAACATTCCATTCTAGTGTTATTTCCACATTAATTTTTAAACATGATTGCTTGCGTGTGTGTATGCATACTTACATACATGTATATCGCTCAAAACATTATATATGCTGGATCTATCATTTCTTAAATCCAACAACATTATTAAATGAAGGTAGAATTTGATGTTTTACAACTGCTATATACACATTTGTTCAACTACAACTACAATATGGTGTGCCAAGTTCCTATTTAGGAAGGTCATGTGAGAAAACTAATTTTTTTCCAAATCATTAAACAGATGGACACAAGGAATGAGCAGAGCAAAATTCCAGCCTTTCCTCATTATAGTTTATAGTAAGCATTTATTATAACATCTCTTAAATTCTTGAAACAGTGAAAAGGTCATATGCAAAATAAGATGATAAAAATACTTCAGGTGCTGAGCATATGAATGTTCCCACTGTAGACACAGAAATGGAGGGAAATGTGCAATAATTACCCTTAAAATCTAGGTTTATTGTGGCATCTGTAAACTAGCTAGGTAAAATAAAACTATGTTCAGAAGGCATATTACAGATATACTTAAATCTTTTGTTATTATAAGGATGTTACATTTTGGTGCAGAGCATTTGCTCTCTTAGAAATGATAGCTTGCATACATTCAAATAATATGAGTAATTTACCAAGGTTAGGGAAACCTTATATAGAAACAATAGTACAGCTTTTAAATTAAGAAAATATATTTAGAGATTAGTCCTATTCTTATTTTCAGATATATAGGCTTATAATTTTTAATACTAGAAGAAGCTTTGAATAAACATTTAGTGATAATATAATGTGTTTCAGTCACAGCTATATGCTTTCCTAGCTTTCATTTCATCTGCAGAATCCCTGTGAAATTATTACCCCTCATTTCACAATGCAAATACAAATTCTCAACCTGATTAAATAACACACCTACAGTCACTTTGCTCTTAAGTGACAGTTCTGAGGAGAGAAGTAAAAACAAGTAAAAATAGCAGCAACAAAAAACAATGATAATTACAAAACCATCCAATTTTATACCTTGCAAAGAAGTATTTCTACAAAAGTGTAAAGAAATGTATATGCTCTTATATCTGTTCATTTCAATATCAAAGATGCCTGACTTCTGAATGGACCATTCTCTCAAAAGAATTCTAATATTAAAGAAAATCAGAATATTAGAAAAGTAAAAGATTTTAAAGAAGATCAGAATATTGGAAAAGTAAACCTTTTTCTTATTGCAACACACACATCATGATTCACCTTGAAGCTCACTCAAAAGGAAAATGCATTTTCATCAATTTCCTAGTAATAACACTTGAACCTTTAATTTTTTTCAAATGTGAAAACTGAGGCACTGAGAAGTTATATAATTTCCCATTGTCTCAAAGCTAATAATTTCAGAACCCTGATATGGACATTTTGTTAGACTGACTTCAATGGTTAAGCTCTTTCCATATCATTTCTTTGTCTCCCCTTGACATACCTAAGCTCGATAATCTTTGGCTTATCTCTAGACTATTTCGTTTTCCATTCCGTATGGAAGTTGTTTTAAAGTTATCTGCCAGGTTCGTTTCCAATCACTGCCACACACCACACTTTCCCCTACATATCTCAGAAGAAAATCAAGTTTCCAATTTTATAGTGTAACTATTTTGTTTTATTGAAGTATACTTGATTTACAATATTACATTGGTTTCAGGTTTACAACATAGTGATTCAATATTTTTACAGATTATAGTCCATTTAAAGTTATTACAAAATAATGGCTATATTTCCCTGTGCTGTACAATATATCTTTGTTGCTTATTTATTTATAAAGTAACTATTAATGATCTTTGTTTTACAGACTCTCACCCACTTTTCTTCCCTTGTCTCTTATCTTTTAGGAAGTATTTACGCAATTTTCAGTAGTGTCAATTGTACAGTGCCAGGTTACTATACTTTTTATAATACTTTTACTTCATACAAACTGATTTATTTATCTTTTGTTTTCTTTTGCTTATTATCAAGTTGCCAAGATTTTCTAGTAACTCTGAGCAATAATAATACTTGATTATATTCTATAGGGTGCTTTAGCTGTCATTCATTTATCCTTTCAAGAAATATTATTAATTGGGTATCTAATTTGCACCATTCAGTAAAAAACCTATGTGGGAGAAATTTATGCTTATATTTGTTTTCATACGGGTTTATATGAACAGAACAGATAGATTATAAGGAATTTTGAAAAAATATTGCCTATAGTTTTAGAAGTACTCACACCTCCACCAAAAACATCATAATTAATATAGGCCCAAGTGCTTTTCCTTTAACTTACCACAAAGGGGAAAATGTGGCATTAAAGCATGTTTTAATATAATCCTCTTCCTTTTCCCCACTATCAGGGTCTGGTCTTTTGATTACTTAATACATGTCACTAGAACATTTAAAAACAACTTTATTCTGGGATTCATAGTAAATTGTTACAGTCTGCATCAGCAAATTGGCTTTTCATAGTAGTTGTATAAAACGAGGAACTTGCTTATCTAACCAGATGCCAAGTTCATTTCAAAATAATCTATAATTTAAAATAATCTATAGCAATCATTTAAAAATAATCTATAGCAGTGCAATAATGTTTCAATTTAATAATTTTTTTCAATTTTCACAGTTTTTCAACATATTATCAAATTAGGTGACATCTTTATTTTTCTTATTATTCAGAATTCATTTATTCATAGAGCAAATATTTATGGATTATGTACTCTGGCTAGACATCATGCTACACACTGGAGAAATAAAGGTTATCAAAGCATTCACATTCCCTGATTTCTGGAAAATTAAATCAAATTTATAAATATATAATCAAATATATATACATGTCAAATAAATATATAAAACTGGTACTCCCTAAGTTTGGAGACTTCAGAGAGGGAGAATGCCTATCAATGCTTTATCTTAGGATGAATTGATCAATTGTATGTCTTCCCCTGTGCATAGTACATCTCCTTAGACTCTGTAGAAAGTAAATTGTAAGCCTCTTGCAACAAAATTATTATTTATAAATTATATAGTTGTACAATTAATGGGCTTCTACTTTCAGTTAAATTTTAGCTCTGCACCTTTTTTTTTTTTTTTTTTACCTTATTACATATAGTTTCTGTGAGCCTTCCATTCAGAATATGATATGAATAGTAGCGTCTTGTTACTGAGTCCAAGCTGGTACTGCTCACCTCAGGACAGGGCAATAAGTTGAGAGAGGAGGTGTTGGGACACAGAATGGTGACTTTATTTGGAAAGCAAGCAGACTGAGAAGATGGTGGACTGATGTTCCAAAGAACCCTCCTACCAGAGTTAAAATTCAGGCTTCTTTTATACTAATGGGGGGTGTGTGTGTGTGACTGGTTGTCTCAGTCATTTCCATGCCAGCCAGATCCTGGAGAGGATGTGATAATCCTTTGTTCTTGCAATTGTCCACATATGTCTGGTCACAATGTTCCTGTAAACCTTCAACAAGACAAAAGTTATTTTCTGTGCTGCAACTTTCTATCTCTATATTAAGGAAAAGTATTATACTTTAAATGTCAAGCCCGAGAGGCAGAACATTGAGAAAGGGCTATCTTGTATATTTCAGGCTATTTACTGATTGACGAGACAAAGGTGCAGAGGCAGCTTGACTAAGCACAGGCAACAGAGCACAAAGGTTGGAGCTAAAGGAATAGATCCAATATGGAGTCAGGTTTGTTCTTTCTGTTACAATCTCAGCGTTATATCTACTAATAAAAAAATAAATCAAATTTTAGAAGAATAAATAAAATAGCCAACTGTCTGACCTTTGTCTTTGTCCTTAAATCAAAGTTTCAATAAGTTGGAAGAAAAGTAAACAAAGCAGTGCATTTCGACAAGAATATTCAGACAAGAAATTGCTTGGTTAGTCTATGAAGAGAGCATGATAGCTGATAGCATTGCAACTCTTTAGTCTTATACACCTATGTTGTGTGTTTCTTTACTTGTGTGTCAAGAAGATTGTCTGAGAAACTCTTTCATAGTGGAAATATTTTTTATTGAAAACATTATTTTCTTCAGTGACAGTTTGAATTTTAAAGAGGTCGATAAAGCACCTGTTTAGCTTAAGACAAAGTAATAAAGTTTTAGTTATGGAGTTGTAGACACTAGTATGCTGGGTATTTTGAAAGACTTAAAATCTTTTCCTTAATAACAAGAAATGATTCTCCTTGATCACTGATATATAATAAAAAAGTACTTATACTCACTCTGCATAAAATTTTGTAATGGATGAATTGGGAGAACTGTATCAGTAATGATACCCAAGGATGTCTGCATCCCTAGATACAATGCCTGGACATTGACTATGGTCGACACCATGTGATATGATTTCACCATTTGGGAGTTGAAATATATAATGTGAGCTGTGGCTTGAAAAGTGCCTGCACAGTGGGACATGTCCTTTTTTCCTGTTGCTTTTTGAATCTGGCCACCATATGAAGATGCCTGGGTTGGTCTCCTGAAAACATTTGGCCAGTAGCAAAATCACCAGTACTATAAGTAAGGCCATCATTACCATCCAGCCCAAGTTGAGCCTCCTAGTGATTGTAGTTTCGTGAGTGACCACAGGAGACCCGCTGAAGAACCACCCAACTAGGCCCAGGCCAAACTGATAACCACAAATTGTGAGAAGATAAAATGTTGTTATACGTCATTACATTTCAGAGGTTTGTTATGTAGCAAAGTAATATAAAAACTCATATTTAGAGTGATCTAGTCACAAGTCCAAGGTGGCTATTATTGGGTAAATGTAATAATAAATAGCATCTGCATAGTACTTTATGTATAACACGTCTTCACAGTAATTGTTTTATTTGGTCCCAAGATCTTCTAAATTCTCATTGGACTTTTTTGTTCGTTTCCTGCCACAATGTGGTTCTAAGTAACTAAGTACAGTGCATAAAAAAGATATAAAAATAACTTAATGGACCACTCAGCAGAATAAAAAATATATGCTAAACGTCAATAAAAATAAATATATTTCTCCTTTTTGGCAATGATTTGAAAGTTGTAGAATAGTGTTTGTGTTTATTGTGGTAGTAAAAAACAATCTTCTGGGTATTTTAATGTACACACCACATATATTTACAGATATCAATACTAAGATATTTGATAAATTAATGATTATTTATTGTGGTAAACTAAAAAAAATCCCCCCCCAAAGATATTCGTAGACTAATCTGTGGAACCCATGAATGTCACCTTATTTGGAAAAAAAAAAGGTCTTGCAGATATGATTAAGTTAAGGATCTTGAGGTGGGAAGATTATTCTAGATTATCTGAGTGGGCCCTAAATGCAATGATATATATCTTTATGAAAGAGAGACAGTTGAAGATCTGAAAAACACAGAGGAGAAGGCTGTGTGAAGACAGAGTAGAGTGAGAGTTGAAGGTGCCAGCCTTGAAGATTGGGATGATAGAGCCACAAGCAAAGGAATTCCACGAGCAGCCAGAATTCGGAAGAGGAAAAAATCAAATTATCTGCTAAAGTCTCTGGAGGGAGTGCCTACACCTTAATTTTGGCCAAGGGAAACTAATTTTGGGCTTCTGGCCTCAAGAACTCTGAAGCATAAATTACTGTTGTTTGAACCCACCAAATCTGGTTAATTTGTTTTAACAGATATAGAAAACCAACAGAGTTATGCTCTATTAAAATAGCAAATTGAATTTGAAAATATCTTTAAAATTTACATTTTAAAAAATTTCCAAAATGAATAAAACTAATGAATCATAAGGTAAATAAATAATAGCTTGTGAACACGAAAAAGGTAATAACTTGGATTAATCACTATTGTTTTAGCACCTATAAGGAAAATGTATTTGATGTCTTAGGTTCCATTTCAATGCCTGATCAACAATAAATGATGAGTAGGGGACACATTCAGATTGGTGATCCCAGGGCCAAATCAATTACAACCACTGCATTATGACTATAGATTTTCAGTGGTATTTTCAGTGTGATGAGAAGCAAAAATAAAATGGAAAGTTTTCACTGGAGAATTGACATATTTCATTTACATGTGGACACTTTACTCTGATTGGCACCTAAGGAAAATATAAGGAAAGATTGGAATAAGGGAAAATGATTACAAGATTGTTACTGTAGACCAAGTAAGGAATGCTGTTACATTTAATGGATACACCATAATTAGTATTCATTTCCAGTTGTTGAAAATTTGGGTGATTTCTAGTTGAGGGCTATTAATAAAGCTGTTATGAACATTATTTAAGAACCCACTGGTGTTCTTTTCATTTCTCATGGGTTAATAACCAGAAATGGTAATACTGAGTCATAAGGTTAGTGCATAGGAGAAACTCCTAAACAAATATCCTAAGTATTATTTTATACTCTTCTTACTCTCCCTTCCTTCTTTTTCTGAGACTTCAATTACAAATTTAATACGCAAAACATTTTTGTCCTACAGGTCACAGGAGGTCTGTTCCTTTTCAGTTTCAGGTTTTTTCAATCTGTACATCAGTTTGGATGGTCACTTTTACTCTGATTTCAAGTTTATTGATCTTTAGTGTTTAAAGTTATTCAACATATAATCTATTGTGCCTGAAGTTTTCTTCAAGGCCTAATTCTGCTCTCAAGAAACTTCAGTAAATTTTAAAATTATTCAGTGAATCACATTATTCACTGTGAATTTCATTTATTCCTTGTTTCCTTTCTCTTTCTAATTATTCTCTTTTTTATGTTTATAATTTTCAATGAAACCTGTGCATGGTGAAGGGGTTAGCCTTAAAGAGGATCCACAAAGGTTAATCCAGAAAACTTGAACATTTACACAATAAACATATGTTTTCTTATAATCCTTCTCTGTCTTTTCTTCGTTTTGGGGGTGGGTAGTATATGATTTTATAACAACGTGCATTCTAATAACAAACCTAATCTTCTACCATTTTATAATCTTTTGCCTTCCATTCCAAATCCAGAAACAGATTTTGTAGATATCTATGTTCTTAATATATCTGCCCCTTCATCTGCTTTCCACTGAACTGTTTTAGCACAGGCTCTCATTACATCTTGGCTAGATTATATGTAATAAAATCTCAATGTATCATTGACTTAATATTACACTAACAGAAAATATTGCTAAAACATAATGGCATTAAAACTATATATTAGTCTGCTCAGCATGCCATAACAAAATATCACAAACTGGATGGCTTAAACAACAGAAATCTATTTACTCACAGTTCTGGAAGATAGAATCCAGCCAATTTAGTGTTTTGTGAGGGCTCTCTTCCTGGCTTGTACTTCTGGCTATGTCCTCACATATACTTTCCTCAGTGCCTGTGTTCAGAGAGAGAGAGAGAGAATGAGAGGGAGGAGGGCAAGCTCTCTGGCATGCCATCTTATAAGGAGACTAATCCATCAGATGAGGACCCCACCCTTAAGATCTCATTTAACCTTAATTACTTCATTAGAGTCCCATCTCCAAATACAGCCACTCTGGGGGTTAAGGCTTCAATATATGAATTGTAGGGGGACACACACATCAGTCCATATTGCATTATCACTAAAATTAAATTTGTAACACCATTAAAAAATATCACTTTAAAGGTGAATCTTAAATAGTAACTTTCAATTTTGGCTGTACACATGAAAAGCAAAAAGCAAAGTTTCTTCCAATATGTTCTATGATATTTCTTTACTTTTTTCTTCATTGATTGGTGGCGGAGTAAATCATCTCTTCCTATAGATTTAGGATAAAATAGTCTACTTTTATTTTGCAAATCCACCTATTAAACAGACACATACACAAAGATATAAAGACACATAATATATTAGAAATTGTGTGTGTGTATATATATATATATATATGGTAGCAATACGTAAAATCTATGTCTATATATCATTAGAGACCAACAAACTGATTAGACTATAACTTTCAAATAACATTGAGAGAGGTAGAAATTAAATTATCTTTCCATGTTTACAAAGTAAAGCCCTGTAAATTGACATTAATGATCAGAATTATTTCCACATGTTTCTTGTTACTTGAGCTCTGTGATAGATTATTACTAACTGAATGTGATGGACTCCATCTGAGTCACACACCTAATTTATCACTGCCTAAAAATTCAAGGACAAGACAGATGAAAATGTAGGGGATATGGCAATTAGACATGTGCTTATCTAGGTCTTATTTTAGTTCACAAAGGGAAGTTTTTTTAAAGCAGAATTATATGTGGTATATAACAATTTTCCAATAAATAGTTATGAAATAGAGAAAGAAAAATATTAAGGAATTTAGAATAATATCTTATGGAGTATATTAAATTCTAACCATTAGTTTAAGAAACTATGAAACTAGAAAAATGTACAGAGATGATAATAATAATATTGATTTTTACTGAAAATTTTCAAGAAATTTATATAAGTTAATTTCTGTATAATGAATTAGGATAACATAGAGCAGCTGAAGAGTTAAGAAAATAATCACAGTTAATCACAATAATTTATCAAAGAAGTAATATATTTCACAGGTAATTTTGCATCTTTCAAATTACATTTCCATTTAGATAATTTGTGATCATTATAAAATCACATACTATATAAGTAGATAATTTGATTTTCAAAAAATGGTAATAATGTGATTTTACTTGAGTAGGAGTTTGGACCCCAAATACATGCATTATTTGAATTACATATAATATATAATTATATATATATTATAATAATGCAATGATTTTATATATATATAATGTAACTGCTAAAGAATGCAATTGATGCTGATTAAAAGTGATCTTTGCACAAAATAATCTGATTACTTAACTTTCATTTATTCTCTTTAAAATACTGATGAATTATTTAGCTTAGAGCATTGTATAAATTTTAACATCTTACAAACAAATAATACTACATTAATATACCATGCTTTTAATTTTGATCATTATTTGCAGATAACTGATTATATTTTTCTCTTTATTTACAATCAACTTATTTAAAAGCAAGTCAGGAGTAAAATATCTAATCAAAGACCAGTACATCTGGAGAAATGGTAGGGATTTATTAGGTAATAATTAAAGACTGACGTTTTCATTAAAGTTCTAAATTTTGTTTAAGCAACTACATAACAAAATAGTCAAACATAAATACCTATTATAATTGCCTAAATTAAAATTGAAACCCAAAATGAGTAGGTACATTACAGAGGAAATGTATCATGTAGATATTTATTTGATAGGACACTTTTTTATGTGTGATAGAAATGTTACATATTTATATCTTTTCTCTTTTTTATCCACTGACATCAATTTGGTTGTAAAGAATTGCTTCTTGTCATAAATGTCTTTCTGCCCATCAAAATCAATTTAAGCATCAAGTTTAGTTTAAAAAAATGACAAAAATATTTTCATTTTCAGTTGCTATTAAGCAAATGCTGAATATATATCCTTGTATCATTTTTTACTTCACTTATGTATAGATGCACACATGTACATCTGTTCTTGCTGTTGATAATATAGAAGTAATCTCACATTCAGAATTACTTACTATTTAAAGAGGAATGACTATTTTCTTCATACTATATATAACTTTACTTACGTAATATTTTCAAAACAATGTTTAATGTTGAAGAGTTTGTATGTTGGTTTTCTTGTCTCATATCCATTTCCTCTTTTCAAGAATTTGCTGGGCTTTGATTATGAATTACTCTGTCCACACTCTTTGCTCACTGGTTCAGGTGTTGCTGACATTATCCCATTTCACTGATGGCCATACCTTCCAGCTGTACCCAGCTGGGGAGATCACACTCCCATGGAGATTGGTTGTAGAGTGGGAACAAAACTAAAGCCATGAACAAAGCTATTCTAGGACTTTTGTTAGAATTTTTGAAAAAAATTTTACTCTTGGGTTTTATGTATTGTAAACCTGGAAGCAGTCCTGTGGTCATAATGAAGCATGGGATCTACCCACAGAACCAACAAAGAAAGCCAAGCAGAGAGATGGGGAAGCACAGTTGAATTTTGATGACATTTTTTGAGTTTCCAGATTTATCAGAAGCCAGTAATAGCTTTGGATTATTTATTTTCTTAAGAGCCTATGAATTTCTGATTTCTCTAAAAAGAGTATAAATTGGGTTTTTAGGACTTTCCTATGCATGAAGAAATTTTAGATTAGCCAAGGTAAATGATTTGTCCTTGGTCAAACAGGGAGATACAGAGGTTAAATCCAACTTCCTGTGCCTCTTTAGAGCTTTCTCAGTTCATGATTATATTTGTTTTAGCTGCATTAATAGACGCATATATATGTGAGTGTTGAAAGGGATTCTGTCAACTCTACAGTAAACTACTGATACAGTCATAAAGTTGTTTTGTGAAATCTAGTATTATTTGTTTCATTTTCTCTTGTTAATTGGTTAATTTGAAATTTCATGTGATTTGGAATAAAGTTACATGGAATCTAAATTTCATTCTACTATAGTTACTAATATAATACAAAGTGAAATTTTTTTTAATCCTTTGAACTTGTTCAACGTTTTAACCAAATTAGAGAAAGAGAGAGAGAGAGAAAGTGTTCTTGGTACTGATGATAGTTGTTGTTACCTAGTCCTGTCACCTTGAGGTAAATCAGCTAAAATTTTTGGATTTCCATGTATATATGTAAAATAAAAGAGACTGATCAGGGGCTTCCCTGGTGGTGCAGTGGTTGAGAGTCTGCCTGCCAATGCAGGGGACACGGGTTCGAGCCCTGGTCTGGGAAGATCCCACGTGCCGCGGAGCAGCTAGGCCCGTGAGCCACAATTACTGAGCCTGCGCGTCTGGAGCCTGTGCTCCGCAACAAGAGAGGCCGCGATAGTAAGAGGCCCGCGCACCGCGATGAAGAGTGGCCCCCGCTCGCCACAACTAGAGAAACCCTCGCACAGAAACGAAGACCCAACGCAGCCATAAATAAATAAATAAATACTTAAAGTAAAAGTCTATTAAAAAAAAAAGAGACTGATCAGATTACCTATAATAGAATTTTCACTTTTACTAAGTTTAGCATTAAAACCAGTATGTTATTAACATGTGTAATTTTATTATTTTTATTTTTTAAACTTATTTAACAACACGTGTACCTTTGCAACAAATTATTAGCCTATATCAGAGCTCTCAAAAACTGAACATACTTTATTTGGTCTATGATATAGGGCTTTAATAAGTCTTTGCCAACATTTAACAACTTGGAGAATTCACATAGAATTTGGAATTCTGTACTGCATAACAAAACAAATAATAATATATAAAAACGCGGAAGATCTGGCCGCACTGGCCAGCCTGACCATATGGGAAAGAGTCACTGAAGCTGCAGAGCAGATACACCATTTAGTTAGGGCCCGCTCTGAGCCACAGTTTACACAGACTCATATTTTTTGAACATGCTGATTATTAATAGGGTGTGAATAGTGGTCTTTGTCGAGCTTGAATATTTCACTAATTTATTTTATTCCCCAGACCCTGGGACATTTGGACTTGTGATCTCTCAGAAATGCATTGATGAATATGAATAGTGTTCTTCATGAATACAAGAGTCAGGCACTTGGTTGCAAAACTGTAGTCCAAGAGCTAGAGTTTGATCAACTTTCAACATTAAAACTGTGTTTAATAGTATACATTGTGGCTGCAGTGGTCTAATTATGTGATGGAAATAAATGGCACTGGTGCAAAGCTGTGTACAGTTTAGAAAATTAGACATATTTGACAATAAGTGATGTGAACAGAAAAATTCACAGGGGGAGATTGTGGCATTATATTATATTATATTGATATAAACTGTAGGGAAATAACAACAACAAAAGAGACCTGCTGTGGTATAGAAAATGGATATTAAGCAGAACACTAAATTATATGTACAATTTGATTACAACTGTGTTTAAAGTACATACACTAGGACTGCAGCAAAAACAAAAATGAAAGGATTGGCTTTGTTTGGATGATTTTATTTCTTGTTTTAAAATTTCATTTAATGTTTTCTATATTTATTTTATAATAAAAGTAATCAAAATAAAAGAGGAAAGCAAGTAATTTATTTGAGAACAGCTATCTTTATATTTTTGAAGTAACATCACAATAAATTGAATTTATTCAACAGATATTTATTATAGACCTACTATGTCAAACACTTAACTAAACATCCATGTTTCAAGATAAATACAACATATTTTCAAGTGTCTTGTGTTCCAGAACAGTATTTTCCAAAGTTTTAAAATCATGAATTACATAGTAAAATTTTATTTTTCTGTTTTATAAATAAAAATAAATAGTATACATCAATTTATGAATTATAAACTTGCAGTTAATTTATATATGAAATATTAGTAAATATTAGTAAAACTTAATTCTTTCTTTCCTTACAAGTAAAATGACATATGAATAGAAGAACTCAAGTTTTTTATTCATAGACCATTGCTCTAGAATCCAGAGGACCTACCATGGAAAAGTACATACAAAGCTTAGATTCCAGCTGGGAAAGACAGGTATACAAGTGAGGAACTATAAGAAAAATATTGAGATTGCATGGTATAATATGAAGTTGAGATCACTTATGTGGCTGTATTTGATGAGGTAAATAAATAAGACAGTTTTTATTCAGTAGAACTCATAATCATTTGAAAGACAGTTTCAGGAGAAATGGAGATAAGTTATCATGCTATTAAATACTATCAGTGTTGTGAGGTGCATTCTGAAGGTTTTTCAGCAATAATTCCAAAGAAGTTTAGGAAATAAACTTTGTTAATAATTCTATACATCCAAGTTCACAAATAAGCATGAACTTGGCAGTGTTGGCCTGGGGAATCTGAGATAAATAAGCACAAGCCTCAACCTTGGGTGTACTGCTAGTAATCCTCTCAACAACACTCATTTTTACTTACAATGGAAACAAATACTTTTAATAATGGAAGCATTGATACTAACAGATCCATTTTTGCCTAGTTTCCAATTTTGTCAAAAGTTTCAAATATTTGATTCAAGTTTCATATACTAAAAATGTTAACTGGTTCTACCTTACATCAGTGTTATTTGTTAGTTCATTTACAGGTAGAATATCATTTAGCTGAAAATAGTTGACATTCAGACATTAAAGGAGTATGAAAATTACTTACATTGAAGGACTATGAAAGATACTTACTGGACTTCCCTGGTGGCACAGTGGTTAAGAATCTGCCTGCCAATGCAGGGGACACGGGTTCGATCCTTGATCCGGGAAGATCCCATATGCCATGGAGCAGCTAAGCCCGTGCACCACAACTACTGAAGCCGGTGTGCCTAGAGCCCGTGCTCTGCAACAAAAGGAGCCACCACAATAAGAAATCCGCATACCGCAGGGAAGAGTAGCCCCTGCTCGGTGCAACTAGAGAAAGCCCGTGCACAGTAATGAAGACCCAAAGAAGCCCAAAAAATAAATACATAAATAAATAATTTTAAAAAAAGAAAGATACTTACTACAATATGTGAATTAATGACTGATTTTTTGTCAGTCTATTTTGTCAATTTATTTCTGTTCCCTTTATAAACTCTGCACGAAGATAATTTGGTATTTGCTTACGTACATGCCAGAACCAAACGTTTAAATTAAAGAGAAATATGAATGAATTGATATTATTTTGATAGTAGACATAATGTGCATTTGACATTAGCAGTGTCAAACAGGCTTTCAGGAGTTACGACATAAGAAAATTAGCACATAGTACTCCAAAGTTCAGTTAAGCACTAAGAATATTAAGTCTGATTCCTGTTAAATTTTTCTGTTCATTGTTCACAATTGAATATCATGGTGAAGAATTTGTCATTAGTAAATTATATTGTAAAAACATTCAGAAAGTTATTCTTCAAAATAATTTTAGTACTGTAACATAGACAAAATAATTATACAAATTGGAAAGTATTCAAAGGCTATGTATACGATGCACACATTAAATTTTAAATAAATGAATAGCATGCATTCATTTATAAATTATAAACTTGAATTAAAGTTAAATACTAAATATTAGTAAAACATAATTCTTTCTTTTCTGAAAATTAAAACTGAATATGAATAGAAAATTTGATACTCTTGTGGAGGTCTTTGTTTTGTTTTGTTTTTATTTACAAACTGTTGTTTTACAATCCAGAGGACCTACCATGAAAAAGGCACATAAGAAGCTTAGAATCCAGCTGAGAAAGGAAGTTATGGTTTCTTTCTTTCTTTTTTTTTTTTTTTCTTGGCTCAGGATGGGAACATTTATTTTGGTCTATTTGGATTCTTCTTTCTGCATTAGCTTCACAGATTTTTCTCAATAAGATGTAGACACTGGATGGACTTCATTTACAAGGAAACTGCAAGATAAATGGAGTGGCTAATGTCCATCAATTTGAAACGTGTAAATATTTATGATAAAATTATATCTGTCTTTGTGAGGATTTTTGTTTGAATCTTGGATGCAACAAAATGTAATGCTCAACTGGGGGAAGAGTCCCATGAGTATAGAATAAGAATTGTTCCTTTTATTCAAGATTCAATGTAGCCATTTTATGCAAAATTTTCATACTAGCTTTGCCACATAGCATTGCAATACCAATACTAGAATCCACAATTTAAAGAGGCTAGAGCACATAAGAGTTATGGTTTCTTAGTGAGTAATTAGAGATCAGTAGAAGGAACTGAAGATAGTGGCAGCAGTTAGAATTGACTTGATAAGAAGATGAACGTTTTCCTGCATGGGCTCCTTGATGTCTGTTTACCATTTGTACACTTTGTTATTTCCATTTCTCTCATTTCTTTAAAACTTTACTTCTCAGATGAATGATTCATCCTTGGATGTTGCCATCATCACCCCCCCTTTATTGGGTTCAGCTATTATATATTTATATAACTCTTTTTTTAAAAAAAGATAACTATTTGTTAACCTCAATTAGATTTGCAAAAGAAATCATGTATTTTAAATACAGATGTAATAAATAGTTCACTCTCATTTCGTGTAAATTGGGAACAATATCACAAACACATATTTCCTTGTTCCTTGGCATTAACCTCACTTAGTGACTATGAACTCCCCGTATTTTATAATGGTTACCAGGTTCTTCAACTTTTTAGGGAAGGTCAACTATTCTTTCAGAGGTTGTTCTTGAACAAATTGTGACATAATGTTTCATCATTAATAGCAAATCTTTCCAAATAGTTTCTTTATAATTAGTACTCTTTAAAATCTTTCCTTATAAAATGTCATGACAATAACTTATTTGGGATTTTGAAAGTACCTGTTGAGATTTTTCATCATGAATTACATTTTATTTTATTTTTTAATATGTGGTATTAAATTCATTAATTTTAGAACATAAATCAACCTTGCATTCCTAGGGTTAAATCCTCCCAAATTTATTTCATCTCTGGATATTCCCAGCATTCCCAACGTTCTTAAAAAACATCCATCACATAAAATATACACAAATACAATTTTCAATAGCATGCACACTACAATTTTTATACAGAGGTACAAATATAGAATCTATATTTCACCAGTCTCACCTCGCTACCACTCAGTGTCTCATGCAGAATGTTACTTTCCTCCATAATATTCAAATGATTTCCCTGAATGTACTTAGTAGGCTGAAGAGACACATTACCTTTCTAGATATTTTTCCTGAATATGATATAAAATAGTGAAAAGTATAAAGTGATTTCTGAACATAACCATTTCTTTTTATTCATAGCAGTACTCTGAATCTCTAAAATTTTTACATTGATTAACTGAGGCGAAATTTTCAGAGACAATGTACCAAAGTGACATGTTCATCATTTGAAATTAATTTAATAATAATTGGAATATATTATGAGAAGGTAACAGAACAAGAGTTAAATTTCCCAGTTTCACTCTTGTATAAGATGCCTCTTGTTCTGTATTTAATCATAACTTAGATAATTATTTTGTCTGTTTTGAATATCACCATCATTTTTCATTTCAGGAAAAAATGTGATATAAATAAGTATTATCTTTATAGCATAAAAAGAACATAAAGCATTTCTTGAGGTATTGGAAAATTATGTAATATAGCAATGTTGCAATATTATAAAATACAATATGGCACAAAATGTAAATGTCAGGATAAATAGAATTTACAAGATAAATTAGAATTTTGTAGAATTAATTCTGCAAGGAAATTGAATTGATGTAGTTGCCAATTTGCTTGGTTACCAATCTTATGGACTAGTGAAAGATTAAAATGCTTGAAATCTAAGCATCATTGATTATTGAGTTCATGATCAAGGGGCAGAGTTTTCCTTTGGATGCTTTTAATTTACATTGAAAATCAAGTTCTAAGGAATTAAAGGCAGAGAGAGTGGCTGAATTCTGGGAAGATGAACTTATTTTCATTTTGAAGTCTACCTAGGTCAGGAAAGCTTCATTAGTATATTAAGAGAAGCCAGAATGAACATTGTGGTACATGTCTCTTTTTGAACTATGGTTTTCTCAGGGTATATGCGCAGTAGTGGGATTGCTGGGTCATATGGTATTTTTAGTTTTTTAAGGAACCTCCATATTGTTCTCCATAGTGGCTGTATCAATTTACATTCCCACCAGAAATGCAAGAGGGTTCTCTTTTCTCCACACCCTCTCCAGCATTTATTGTTTCTAGATTTTTTGATGATGGCCATTCTAACCGGTGTGAGGTGATACCTCATTGTGGTTTTGATTTGCATTTCTCTAATGATTAGTGATGTTGAGCATCCTTTCATGTGTTTGTTGGCAATCTGTATATCTTCTTTGGAGAAATGTCTGTTTAGGTCTTCTGCCCATTTTTGGATTGGGTTGTTTGTTTTTTTGTTATTGAGCTGCATGAGCTGCTTGTATACTTTGGAGATTAATCCTTTGTCAGTTGCTTCATTTGCAAATATTTTCTCCCATGCTGAGGGATGTCTTTTCTTCTTGTTTATTGTTTCCTCTGCTGTGCAAGCCAGGACACAGAAGCAACCTAAGTGTCCACTGACAGATGAATGGATAAAGAAGATGTGGTACATATATACAGTGGAATATTACTCAGCCATAAAAAGAAATGAAATTGAGTTATTTGTAGTGAGGTGGATGGACCTAGAGTCTGTTATACAGAGTGAAGTCAGAAAGAGAAAAACAAATACTGTATGCTAACACATATATATGGAATCTAAAAAAAATGGTCCTGATGAGCCTAGGGGCAGGACAGCAATAAAGACACAGATGTAGAGAATGGACTTGAGGACATGGGAAGTGGGGTAAGGGTAAGCTGGGATGAAGTGAGAGAGTGGCATGGACATATATACACTACCAAATGTAAAATAGATAGCTAGTGGGAAGTAGCTGCATAGCACAGGGAGATCAGCTAGGTGCTTTGTGACCACCTAGAGGGGTGGGATGGGGAGGGTGGGAGGGAGATGCAAGAGGGACAGGATATGGGGATATATGTATACATATAGCCGATTCACTTTGTTATACAGCAGAAACTAACACAACATTGTAAAGCAATTATACTCCAACAAAGATGTTTAAAAAATTGTAAAAAAAAAAGAAAAAAGAAAAAAAAAGAAAAGCCAGAATTTGCAAGACACAAGGGAGGAACTGAGGACTGATTTCTTCTCTATTGAAAAAGAATGGATTGGAAGTTCCTGAGAAAGGAAATAGGTCAACTGGAAGAAAGAAGGAAGGTTTAAAGTACAACTTTGGGAAAAAAGCAAACTCTGAGATATTAAAAAGTTTAAGAATGATTGAATGTGAGGAAGTATGTAAATGAAAGATCCTCCAAAGGCATAAATTGTGAGGCTGACCTTCTTTTTCTTTTATGGTTCAACAGGATTTTTTAATTAGGTATCATCTTGATTCCTAGTCCTCATATGTCATAATATTTGGACAATTTAACCTTTCAACAATGATCTATTTAAGCCTCCATTAGATATGTGATCAGCCTGTTTTTTGCGTGTCAAGGTGACACTGAGGACAGGTCCAGAGCTTGCTTACTCATCGAGGAATGCCAGCCAAGTAGGCCTGAAGAAGAAGCAAGACTAGCCCCAAGTAATCTTTGAGCCAGAGAGATCAGGAAAAAACTTCTCCAAAACAGGGACCGTAGGCTTATGTACACATTAATATTCTAAAAATAATATAATTCATGACATTATGATTGCTAAGAAGAAAAGCACAACATCAAAATAAACGCCTACTTAATGCAAAACTAACCTACATATACAACATATCATTTGTAATAGTAACTTCTAAAGAAACTCTTGATGTAAGGAACATTTTGAAAGTAAAGATTACACCTTAGTGGTTGAAGCCTGATTTCCACTACAAAGAGAGTAAAAGTCAAGGGTATTTTTTTTCCTTGTAGGAAGTGCAGCACTATAATAATTTGAGGGATTAATTCAGTCTACCTTTGATAGCTTCAACTTTCCTAATGACCTCTGTCTTGCCATCACCATGTAATTACTAAAATGAGAAATCCCCACTTTAGAAAATATAATTAAAATATTTATTAAAACCTTTCATGGCCAAAGCATGGTTCTATAGTCGGTGCACTTTGAAAATTATACAATATAGTTCCTAACTTCAATTGAATTAGTAAAATATTTAATCCACCATCATTTCCTGTGGCAAAGGACACAAAAGAAAAGATTAAATTGAACTCTGAGAGATGGGAAATCCTGGCAGTCCATGACCCTTCTTGACTGGCATCCAAAAATATGGTTGGGAAACCATAGGATGGGAAAGAATGGTGCCATTTAAGGATGGGCAAAGCTCTATGTTGTGTTTAGTTTTCAAAAGTGTCTAAAGCTCTTTTATTTTCTTTAAATGTTCAGGGCTTTTACTTTTATTATAAGTATTTTGGAGAAGATTCAAATGTGTGAGAGTTTTTTAAATGATAATATTCCTAAGGTTTCTTACAAATTATGTTATAAGTGTGTAGTTCCAATTTAGAAATAAACATTGCTTATCATTTCCATAATTACTAAAACATTTTTAATGAATAGAGGTATTAAATTTCAGTTGGGAAGAGACAGGATCTTATAATAAAACAATTTTTATAGCAAGGGCACAATTATCTCTACACTAAAGGGAAGAAAAACCTATTAACAAAAATTTGAATGTTAGTGATAAACACCAGAGCATGGATAAGTTTTGCAACAGTCTGATTCAACAGCCAGCCATAATCTTTGTTGGGTTCAAAAGTGTTTACAGTTTAGTTTTCTTATCTGCATATAGGACAAACTTACAATGCAAGACCTGAGTAAACAAAGTACTTATTTATATGAATGTATACTATAATTAATGTATTATGTAATCAATTATATATACTGAATAATATATAATTTACATATACTATCTAATATACTAATATTAATACTAAGCAAAGTACTAATTAATAGTTTTTCTTTAATTAGAGCTGAGACTTCTCAAAGGGATACTCGTATTTCTGATTTATACAATTTTCTCAAAGAGAGAATCATTTCTCTGTTGTTGCCATCACTATCATCATTGCAAATTAGCTCATACCTTACTAATTAAGACTTGTTGGGTAAAAGGATGAAACAACAGAGAAGAAAGGGCTAGAAAGAATTACAGAGTGATCTAAGTTCTCTCTTGAGAAAGCAGTGAATAGCACAAGATAAGAAGGAGAGGAGAAATAATCACACTGTTTACAACTTTACTGTGATATGACCCTTCAGACTATTTCCCCCACTTTCACCCAAGTCACTGATTTCTTTTCTCCATGTTGGGTTGGTGATAGTTAAAATTGCTGGGGAAAGGCCTAGAAAAAGCAAAGTTTTCATGACAGATCTGGTACACTTTCAATCAGGTTGAGGAGGGCTGAGATGCCTCAGGTTATTAGGACGAGGAGGAAGAATGACTGTGTCTGGAAATAGCTCATGGATCTGCATCATCTAGAGAAATCAGATTCATTTCTTCCTTGTGCTGTGTTTACCACATTGTGTGTAATTTATCAAAATTTATTATTTGTTTCCCTTACTCTGTAGGAACAGAACCCAACTGCTAACATGTTTAATATAATACATGTTTAATATCTTTTAGATGTAATTTTTCTGTTTTTATCTCCTCATGATATTATATTCTTATTTGTTTTGTTTGTTAAACATTGATTTTTAATAAATTTTCTTAAACCTTTTAGTCAAAAACTATAATCAATGAAAATAAATCTCAGATTATATTTTACAAAAAGTATATTTAAGAGAATTTAGTTATTTTCTGAAATTGAAGAAATTTTAGTAGTCTGTCAAAATATTTTAAATTACTAGTGAATAATTTGAAAAGATACATGTACCCAATGTTGCCAAGATATGGAGGCAACATAAGTGTCCATCAGCAGATGAATGGATAAAGAAGACATGGTACATATATATACACAATGTAATACTACTTTGCCGTGAAAAAGAATGAAATTTTGCCATTTGCAGCAACATGAATGGACTTGGAGTGCACTATGCTAAGTGAAGTAAGTCAGACAGAGAAAGACAAATACTGTATCATACCACTTACATGTGGAATCTAAAAAATACAACAAACTAGTAAATATAACATAAAAGAAGCAGACTCACAGATATTGAGAACAAACTAGTGGCTACGGGTGGGGATGGGGGAAAGGGGGAGAAGCAATATAGTTGTGGGGGAGTGGGAGGTACAAACTATTGGGTGTAATATAGGCTCAAGGATGTATTGTGCAATAAGGGGAATATTTTGTAATAACCAAATGGAAAGTAACCTTTAAAAATTTTATAAATTTTTTTTAAATTGTAAAAAAAGTCATGCAACCAGGATTTGAAAAAGAAAATAACTAGAGAAAATGTATTTATCAACTTGAAATCTAGCCAAAAATATTTAATATTTGAACAGGTGACGGCCCCGGATTGGAAAATTTCAGCCTAGGTGTTGTTAAAACATCAGATATGATTGTTTTACTCTAACGTTTATTTAGCGATGAGTCCGTTATAATATAGGCTCAAGGATGTATTGTGCAATAAGGAGAATATTTTGTAATAACTAAATGGAAAGTAACCTTTAAAAATTTTATAATTTTTTTTTAAATTGTCCTATATCATTATCATATAGGACTCTTAGGATAACATATAAGCACGTCCTAAATCTCCCCTCTACCATGTCTGAATGTAGAAATTAACCTTTCAATTTAATCCCTTCAGAAGATGTGCATTTCCAAAATTACTATAATTAAAAAAAAATCAATATTAGGTGGACAAAGCAAAGAGATTGCTATACTTTTTTGAAGAACATGCAGATTTCTTTTTTAAAAAGTGACACAATGCATTTCCAATATTCAATCCAAAAGTATACCCCAAAAATTCAATACAAAAATATAAAAATATAATAAAAACTCATAAACTCACATTCCGGAAAACAAGTTAGTCTCAGTTTTATACCAACATGTGGACAACTTTGAGAAAAAGCAAAAACTGAAATGATTTTGTCACATGAAATTGTGTGCTTTATTTTATTCATTAAGCACAATTTATCTCTTTGCCCAAGGAAGGCCTTGCTAGATTTCAGATGCTGGGTTCTCTCTAGAGACAACATATTCCACAAACCTTGAATGATATCCAGATTTTTAAAAAAATTTTGTATTTACTATAATTGAAGATGACTTTGAAGTTAATGAAGATATAATTTCTTCAGCCTCTATGCTTCACAACACCCAAGGCAGACGACCCTATTGTTCAATAATAGGAGCATCTATACCTTTTTTCTGGGAATGAAGTCTTAATTGCTTTTATATCATAGCACATAGATAAACAAAATATCTATATAACATGAAGTTTAATGAGGGAAGACCAATACTTGAGGACTATATAATGTTCTAAATTATTTTGAATACAGTATAACCAAATTAACTGATACAAGTTAATAGACACAGAAATGTAGTCAATGAGTCCACTCCCCACTTGTATGGCGAAAGAAAAAAAGTTAAATGAGGAAATCAAATTTCACCTAACAGATGCAAACCCATCTGTTTCTATTTTCAATGGATTTTTCATTTATTTTAAATTCAACTGGAAGCAAATTAGTGA
This sequence comes from Balaenoptera borealis, assembly GCF_965194805.1. Lineage (NCBI taxonomy): Eukaryota > Metazoa > Chordata > Mammalia > Artiodactyla > Balaenopteridae > Balaenoptera > Balaenoptera borealis. The sequence goes on along the minus strand of NW_028122471.1, from coordinate 19,944 downwards.
TTGATTTTCTGTCAGGAATTGAGAACACCGTTTCTGGAAAAATAAATGCATCCCCCATTGGTAAGAGCAATCCAAATCCATTCATCATCTTTTTCTTAATTGAATTATAGTTGGTTTACAATGTTGTGTTAGTTTCAGATGTACAGCAAAGTGATTCAGCCATATATGTATATATATATATAATATATACAATATATGGTATATATTATATATATACCATCCCCACTGGTAATATCTGAAAAAGTATATATTCTTTTTCAGATTCTTTCTTATCCTGAATGATGTTTATATCTTTATCTCCAAATATTAAGATGTCACATAAAAATACTTCCATTTAAGAGCTATTGAGGACATAAAATTTAGAATTTGTCTAAATAGGAACCAATAGTATTTTGTCTTTTCTATAGATAAGTATTTCTATAGAAAAGCGTGTCTTCCATGTTCCATTCCAGATCTACCCTGTTACTGTGCCTACCTTAGTCACTGTCCTGGGACAATTTGCAGAGATTATAATAATAAACTGTGTTTTCTGGCTTCTGGTTGGTGTTGGCCAATGAGGAGCCCCAGAGAGAAGTCAAAAAAAGGAGAAGGTACTTGTAGTCCTGGTTCTTTCTAGGCGAGGTGACCCCAAGATAACCATGTTCTTTCCCTAGATCACCTCTGCTCCTCTCAGTAAATAAGACTTTACAGGACTTTTTCTCCTTTCCAGTTCTGATAATCTCTCCCAGCCTTTGACTTTTTGAGTCTAGGGATACTGATTGATAGACACTGTTGCTAGGTCTGGGATCACGCACTGTCATCCCTTAGGGTCCTCCTACAGTCAAACTTAATAAGTAAGTAAGTAGGCAGTCCCTTTGGAAATACACCTTTCACATATTATTTATTTATTTATTATTATTTTTTAAATCACAGTGTGTCACCTGTTCCAATGTGTGTCATCAACACCGGAATGTTGATACATTAAAAAATATCTGATTTTTTTAGTTATAATATTTTACTTGAAGTTTTTACATCAAAACAAAGGAAGCATCACTGCCAATTTCTCTATTGTTAAGAATCTTGCACAGATGAAAGTGTCAAGTGGGAAGGGAAGTAATTAAATACATGGTGCCTATAGGATCGAACATCTGGAAGACCAGGAAGTCTTGGATGAAGAGCCAATCAGAAGGCCATACACAGAGGGTGGTTTCTGAGAATGACTGTGGTAAAACATCCTAACAGAACTAGATAAAGTAGGACAATCTAGAAAATCAAATATGTGCATAAGCCCTTAAAGGAGAACAGAGTAAGAACCTGGAAAACAAAGTATAAACCTCAAAACCAGTGATATGAAAAGAAGATAAAAGCGAAATCCATAGACAAGTGTAAGAATTAGGCAAAACTGTCATCAGTTTAGACACAGTTGGAACTTGAATAAACACTCATTTTTTCTGGGGCTGACTTTATGCCTTATTTTTTTTTTATTAATTATTCATACATTCATTTATTCATTTACTTATCCAACCATTCATCAAATATTTTTTGGTTGATATTATTTGCCACGTAGTAAACCTAACTATGAGAATGCAATGGTAAGGAAAAAACTGACATGGCTCACAAATCTATTAGTGAGGGATAAAGAAGAAATATCATGGGCACACAGACACAAAGGAAGGTCAGATAACCCAATCTTCAATAAATCAGGGAGCTAACCCAAAGACAAGGATTTATTTGAGAGGTGGTTCCAATATACAGTATAATGCTAATTTATAGTGAAAACTGAAGGTAAAACACTTCCAAAATATTAATATATTCAAGGAAAGAGTTAACATATCTGATGTGTTTCAGTCAGTTCTTCATTTACTCTAAAGCCATTGATGATCCTTGGAGTAACTCAGAACTAAATAACTGGAATGTTGACAAAGTTACCTGGCAATGGTGCTATACTATGCTCCTAAGATAGTGGGTCAAGATGAACTAGGTTTGTCAGCATGTTTACAGAAAGCATGAAAACTCACAGTGCCTGGTGACTAGTTTGGGGCCCACAAAATAGCTGGCCACGTGGCAGGTGCGACCAGCTCCCTTTACAAGTTTTGGACTCCAAAACTCAAATAGCCTTTCCCTGGCAGGTTCTTCTCACACATGTCCCTGTGCTTTGAAACTAAAGAGGAAGATACATCATTGCAATTACTGCAGAGTGAGGACCTAAAGCCTGTATTATGCATACATATGGCCATAGGCTATGTATACCTTTTAACCGCAGTTTCTATATTGTAAATTTCATTGTGATAAATCTTGTCTATTAGTATAAGTTTATGTTGAGTTATGTTAGTCCTAGCATATCATCAAACTGGTAGATGCTTATGGAATCACCAAGAAAAATTGTAATAATTTAATCATAACACATAATTTTAAAAATTAATGTTTAATGCAACTTGTAATTCAGAAGTGTCACTAAAATTGTTAGTAAAAATATTTGGACTGGTAGATGATGAATAGAAGGTAAATGAAAGGTAGAATAGTAGACTATAAAACTTCAATCTGGGCTTCCCTGGTGGCGCAGTGGTTGAGAATCTGCCTGCCAATGCAGGGGATATGCGTTCAAGCCCTGGTCTGGGAAGATCCCACATGCCACGAACAGCTGGGCCCGTGAGCCACAACTACTGAGCCTGCGCGTCTGGAGCCTGTGCTCCGCAACAAGAGAGGCCGCGATAGTGAGAGGCTCGCACACCACGATGAAGAGTGGCCCCCACTTGCCACAACTAGAGAAAGCCCTCACACCGAAACGAAGACCCAACACAGCAAAAAGTAAATAAATAAATTAATTAATTAATTTAAAAAATTTTTTTAAAAATTCAATCTTTGTCATTCCTACTCAGGCAGGGGTAACAAAAAACAGAGAAATATATTTTAAATATATGTCCAAAAGTAATTATGACTTATCTTTTATATAGCATACAAATACAGAAAAGAGTTTACATAGTTATTTTGAATTAGAGTAAGAAATCAAATCCAAGATAATTTTTATAACACAAATAAGTATTCTTAGGTTAAAAAAAAATACATCCATCTAGAGTTGAGTCTCTGAAAAGCTATGTCTGTATCATCACTATAATAACTGAAATAAATTAATTCATTTTAAACAACAAACTGCAATTATCCATGTGATTTATTTGTAAAACAATTCTAAATGATACTATGAAGTAGATTGAAGTAAATTTAATTTGAAAAATGGTATGTTTTAAGACCATATGAATATCAGTGATATTATTCTTAAGAAACATGGTCATGTTGCTAAAAGATCAAGAATTTATAAGTATACATAACTCTGATTATTTTGGGTGTGCTTCTCAGTGTTCCTTTCATTGTCACACTTCTTTGGGACTTGGGAAAACACATGGTTAAACTTCAGAGTGAATTCCAACCAGGGACATATTGAAGCTTCAGATTAACCTTGAATATATAATATTACATGTATATATTTTATATATATTCTGTTTCAAATTTCAGAAAGAGTGAATTAACTAATTCCTACCATGTATACATTTCCACTTAGCTTTGATGCAAGAATAGCTTATTCATCTTTTCTTAGACGATGGACATGCACACACACATACACAAACAAATCCAAATATAATATTTCACAACAGTATATGTAGCCTAAATTTCATTTTAAAATTATTTACATGAATTCCTCATGAGTGAAATGATTACAGGCTTTCCTTAACTCTGCCCCATCACCATTTTCTAGTGGGATAATTTTCATCCAGCCAAGAATCCTTTTTTAGCTTTTCCAGTTTTATAAAAGAATTGTAACCTTAACATTTATTTTTCTGCTGTTTAAAACAGATATTTCTGCACTCAACAAACAATACACAATAACAGCATAACAGGGCCCCGCTGACCAGAGGGTAAAATCATGAACCGTTACATACCCTGCCTGTAGAGAGAACAATTTAGAATTCTCATTAAGCTCCCTTAAATAACATCAACAACAACAAATAAACCCTGTGCCAGGTTTTAAAATGCGTTAGGATGGCTGTTGCCTTTATTTCAGAGAAGAGGAAGAAAATTTTACATGTGCAATTAAATTATAGTTCTACTTTTCTTGTAAATTATCAGATATTGAGACTTTCTCTAAAACTTTAATGACATACTGCAATATATTACTGTCTATACTTCATTGAATTGCACATTAAAACAAGTGAAAATGTTCTGCAAGATATATCTCAATAAAATTGTGAAAAAAAACCTGTCTCATTAGCTCAGTTCACAATATGCTGCATATCTACAATGAACAGAGAGTATCTATGATGCTAAAAATGTTGCTTCCAATCCAGTTACTAGTGTGGATTCATCAGTGATATGTAACTCAAATTCTAATAAGACATGAAAAGTTGCTGAAGTGATTTTCACATCCTATTCATGAGATACAGTACTTTAAATTTTATCCTGAAATTATACAGGACTAATAAGTGACAATCACTTTGAGCATATTAATCTTATCTTTAATGAGTTGGTTTTATTAGAAACTTCCAGGTGAAGCTTGTCACTAAATTTGAAATAAGACTGTTGGTTAAGACACTGCATAATTCCTAAATGCTCTTTACTTAAGGTGGGCTTATGAGAACTTCCCAGAGTTCACACTCAGGAGAAGATTTGCTTTGTGTAAGATTTGCTATGCTCCTTTCTTTCTACCAGTACATATTATGCGGCTTGCTGAGGAAGGAGATGTTGTAAAAAGGGAGATACTTGAAACTGAGATTGCCCTGGCATTGTTGTGATTGGTAATGAGTGAGTCTAGAATTAGTATGAGTGAGTGTCTGAGGCACAGTGGAGAATAAGATCAAGAGGATGGGGAAGAAAGGGAAAACTGTGTGAAAGCAACAATGAGGAGGAAAAGAACACGTTTCCCATCTCCTGGCACAGGTATATGAAGAGTGTGAGATCAATGCACAGCTACGTGTCAAGAGGGCAGAGGAGGTAGCATATTCCTTAAAGAAGATCAGGGTTTTACTAGAAGTTGATGAGACGGTTAATAGCATAAAACGAAGAAATAGAGATAGAGAGGGTTTTACAGATGAATAACAATGAATTCAAGAAGGTACAATCTCAGTAATTGATGAATGTGGGGTCTGGAGTTAGGAGGAAGAATGTGCCAGGAGGCATGGCGATTAGAGTACCAAGGACATGGGGCAGCTCAAAGTTGAACCCTCACCCTTGCTCCAGCCAAAAGAAAGATTTCTTCTCTGTAACTAATATGCCAGTTTCTTAAATCTAATACTAAGTACATTGCTTTTCTACCTTTTTAAAAAATTCATCTTGAACTGAAGAGCCAAGGCACTAATTTATTTATTTTAATTTATTTATTTATTTATTTATTTTTGGCTGTGTTGGGTCTTCGTTGCTGCACGCGGGCTTTCTCTAGTTGCGGTGAGCAGGGGCTGCTCTTCGTGGCAGTGCGCGGGCTTCTCATTGCAGTGGCTTCTCTTGTTGCAGAGCATGGGCTCTAGGCGCATGGACTTCAGTAGTTGTGGCGCACAGGCTTAGTTGCTCAGTAGCATGTGGGATCTTCCTGGACCAGGGCTCGAACCCGTGTCCCCTGCATTGGCAGCTGGATTCTTAACCACTGAGCCACCAGGGAAGTCCAGCACTCATTTATTTTGTTCATGTGTTCTTTAACAGTCTTTTTATATACAGCTTTGATTGCATATTTATATGGGCTAATGTCATTCGTTTAAAACTTGAGTGCATTTAAGCAGTCATCTCCCTAAGGGAGCTCATAAATATTTCTCTAAATTATTAAGACTCCTGTAATTCTATTAGATGCTATTCCCATTTAAAATTCCCTATCCCATTCATGGAGAGAGAGAAACCAGCTTCTTACTGACGGCTTCTTCCCAACTACATTTTCCATTCATCTGTGGTCTCATCAAGAATTGCTAAATTTGAAGCCGACTGTTTTATCTGCCTCCACCTCCCTGATTCTCAAATGGCAGAATGAAGTGGGAAGCTACTTACTGGGACCTCTGGAATTTGCTGTTATTTATCAGCTCAGAGCATGTAGGGAGAATGTGATTTCATTTCATTTCCTATCTAGTCTAGACAACAATGGACTAAGGTCTGGCAGAGGATAAAGTTTGCTACAAACAGATCATCAATCAAATGATGTCTAAATACTCCACTGTTAGAAAATTTACCAGTTTTTCAAAGGTCCATAGCCTTCCTTGGAACTTCAAGGATTTATGACAGGGTGTCAGAGGTATTGGTAAACTCCGTACTCACAGACCTCTGAGGTCAAATTCTAACAGGTTTTCAAGAGCCAGATTGCCATTGCTTTCATCTGCCATTGTCCAGTTTCTTCAGTATATATATATTGTTTGAGAATAATTATGAATTTCCTTCTCTCTCCTAATGTCCTTATAACTTACATAGTTTAATTTGTGCCTGGTTCCCTTTCCTTCATTATCTTTATCTTCTGCAATTTTCTCTTCAAGCAAACATCACAAATCTTTCCATAATATACATTATTTGCTCAGTTTCCTAGACAGACATTTGTATAACATTTCCTAGTATTCTCAGTCCAAAACGTATTCACTCTGTTTTCTGAAATATGCTCTATCTCCCTCACAAAAATCTTGTGTATAGCCTGGGCCACCTCCCTTGCCTCCTTTTCTGGTTCCAATCTCTCTTCTTTGGGTATTGTTAGTGCTTGAGCAGCCTGGGACAAGCCACAGACTGCCCCTCTCCAAAAACAATTCAGAGAGCTTCAAGAATTAATGTTGGATAATTCAGTTATACAAACTACCCTCTGTGGGTTCCTTCCAACAATATATTGTACAAGAAATTTCCTGAAAGGATCAGTGTAATAAAATTACCCAAAAAAAAGCACAGTCCCAACTTTCTAGTTGGATCAACTCTTCCTGATACATATGTTTTTCCTACTGGCTGCAGAGCTGTGATTCCAACTGTCTCAGCACACCTGTCTTCTTGAGCGAGTAATAATCTAAGCACCATTACTGCTTGTACTCTATTTACATCCTCAGCCCCATTCCCTCTAGAGTTGGCTGACTTAGAGGAACCCTTCACTTTGTTCCACAAAAGGCTTTAATTTCAGTATAACTTGCTACAGTGCCGAGGTTCAACATTCCCAGATATTAAGGCACTTCTCCCAAAGTTCCTTAATAATGTCATAATATCTAAGAAGATATTTAACTATTGAAATACCAGAAATTTTACTATATGAGAGATTGAGTATAAATATGTATCCAGAGGAGATTACAACGTTTGTCCTATTTCCATTATGTCATACAGTGTTTTCACCTCAGATAGTTCTCTGGCTTCCTCCTCTTTCTTTAGTCCTTTTTCCAACTCTCTTCTCCCATGATCCTCCAGGTTCTTTTTCTCCTCCTGACTCCACCCACTCAGTTCTGCTCTCTCACCTTCTGTCTCATTTCTGTCCTATGTCTCAGCCCTATCCTGGATGAGGAAAGTAAGAATTTCCTATACTGTGGGTCCCACAAGTCAGCTTGTATTCCTTCAGATTCTTAAGATAAAATAATCTAAATGAAAAACAAAACTTTGTCAAGTTTATATTGGCCATGTCTCAAGTCTCCATCTAATTATTCACTATCATTTAAGTTCTCAAAGAAGGCAAAGGGTTGGGAAAGATAGGAAACATCAAATGTCATTCTGTCACATATTCATTTTTCCACTGTATTTTCTAATCCTGAGGTAATATGAAAACACGGTAGAAATATTTATATTCATAAAAGTGTTTGTGAATACCTAAAGAATACATAGTGTTTGTGGAAAACAAATTATTTAAGTTAAGTGAAATTAGTATCATAATTAATTATAGAAGTCAAACAAACTTTTTAAAAAATTTAGAAATTAAATGTAAAAAATGTGTTTAGACTGAAATTCACAAGCAGTTATCACTTTAGAGAATGTCTTATGTAAAAATTATGAATTTTAATATGATATCCATTAATTTGCTTTTTATTTAACAACCATTTATTGAGCATTTAATATGCAGGCTATATGTAAGGGTAGTCCCTGAATTTATGTCACCTTAAAAAAATAAACTAATGTGCTTTAAATTAGGTGAATATTTTTAAGTTGACATATCTTTTGTATCAAACCTGTATTCATTTTTAAAGGTAATTTATTAATGTTTACAGCTTTGTATTAAGAGCATAAAAATAGCATTTGATTGAAAACCAGTTTTCAACAGTGAGGTACTGAAGGTGGCTTTATTAGAAATTTGGTCAAAGACTAGAAATTCTTCCATCAAAAATCAGGAAAAACAAGAGATTTATATTTTATTATGATTGTTTGACTTAGTGATATATTATGATTATTATTTCTCTCTCATCAGAAATATAAGATTTATTCTGCCAGTTTCTTTAGAAGGTGATTTATTTTTCTTCTTTTGGTTATAGTATTGTAGGTTTCAGATTAAGTTGATGTGTTGTTAAATGGAGATTCAACTTCCAGTAGGTTTGAAATAGAAAGCCACTGCCTGACTTCAGGCTATCTACACGGTAATTGCAGAAAGAACTTTACTAGGTCCATGTAGAATGAATGAGCACAGGCTCTATGAAGTGCAGACAATCCACCAGCTGAGAAAAGACTTTGAAGATGATTGCCTTAGGAATCCTTGAGCACACAGGCTGACAAAGTGACTCTAATTCAAAGAATGCAAACCTTCTTGATTTTTATGAAGATAACTACGAGAACCACTGGGAAGTAACTACTTCATAGAGGGCATAATTGACATTTTAAAAACATTTTATCTGACTGAGTTAGCAATGCAGGTTGAAATGGAAACCAATTTACTCTGTTGGAGTTTTATAACTCCATGCTACATTTTAAAAATAAGAAATATAAGGATGCTGTACTGAAGTGAAAGCTAAGTAATAAAATAGGCCAAAGATGAAACTGCATGGCCAATGTTATAATGTCGTTACATACCACAAATTAATCACATATATTTTCAGTTTAGGTAAATCGAATGGCAATAAAGGAGAAAGTTTAAATAGCAAAGATGGTAAGACCACAGTTTTTATAGACACTCATAGTTATGTCCCCATCTCCATTTTTTTCTTCTTCCTCGTAGAAACTTCAATTATTTTGTGGATAAATGGCTGCATATTGAAGTGGGCGGAGCCCTCATTTTTCACAAATGTGGTTAAGTTCTGGTCAAGGAAATCTTAGCAGAAGTGGTGCGAAAAACTTGTTCTCAAAGGGAAGAGAGGCTTCCCTGGTGGCGCAGTGGTTGAGAGTCTGCCTGCCAATGCAGGGGACACAGGTTCGAGCCCTGGTCTGGGAAGATCCCACATGCCGCGGAGCGACTAGGCCCGTGAGCCACAACTACTGAGCCTGCGCGTCTGGAGCCTGTGCTCCGCAACAAGAGAGGCCGCGATAGTGAGAGGCCCGCGCACCGTGATGAAGAGTGGCCCCCGCTCGCCGCAACTAGAGAAAGCCCTCGCACAGAAACAAAGACCCAACACAGCCAAAAATAAATAAATAAATAAATTTTTTTTTTAAAAAAGGGAAGAGAAATGGCTTTTTTTGGTCCTTTTCTCCTCCTGCTAGACTTAGTGGTTGAAGTTCAATAAGCTTTCTTGAAACTCCAGTTGGAAGGATATATAGAACTGAGTGGGAAAAACAAGATTCCACACCCTGTCATCCCTACATTATCTACTTCCAGGTTGTTCTATGTGGCAGAGAAACTTCTATGTTGTTTAAAATGAGGATATTTTGATTATCTCTCACAGGCAAGCTTAATCCTAAGTAATGCAGAATTTTGTATAAGATCATGCCCTGCTCACTTGTTACATTTATCAATGAATTTTAGAGTAATAGTTTTTAATGGGCATAAAATTAAATTGTCTCTTCTATCTTCTATTGTCCCTATTTATGGACTCATTCCTTGAGCATTGTGAATAAGACCCTATATGCTTTCACTTTTCTGAATATTTCATTCAAGAAGGAGTCACTGAGATTGTCAGTCAGAAAACTTAGGTTCAGTGCCTGAGGAAAAAGTTCCCAACACATGACTAGGCTTGAAAGGTTAAACAAAATTACACCTGCTACTTTGATAGAGAAGAATATTTCATAAAGTGATATAGAACTGAGTCTCCACATTCTAACTGCTAGGAAATGGCTAATCTGAAGGAGAAGCAGTTCACATTTTTCTCTTTCCCTTGAAATTCTCAGTAGTCCATAAAGCTAATAAGAGAAGTAAAACTAGAAAGCCAAAGTGAAATTGAGCTTTCCTTGAGGTCATAGGTATTATGCAGTTGGAATTTTTAGTTAAATAATTAAAATCCAAAAACTAAATGAGTTTGTCTTGTGGTTTGGTCATGTCCAATTTCCTACACAGCAGTGGTTCTCAAACTGGAGTATGCAGCACATAGAGGGCTTGTAAAAGAACTGACTGCTGGACCCCAGACCTAGAGTTTCAGATTTAGCAAGTCTGAGTGGGGCATAGGAATCAGACTTGTTCCCAGTTGATCCCAATAAACAGATCCAAGGACTGCATTTTTAGAAACTTTCTCTAAAGTACTAAGGATTCATGTCCATTAGACCAAATGAGGATAGATTAAAGAATAAAAGAGAGCTCAGTTGTTAAATATTTGTTTCCCACAAAGTTCATATGTTGAAATCCTAATTTCCAATGGGATAGCATTAGTAGGTGAGTCCGTTGGCAGGTCATTAGGTTATGAGGGTGGAACCCCCATAACTGGGATTAGTGCCCTTATAAAAGAGGCCACAGAGAGTTCCCTTGCCCCTTCTGCCATGTGAGGAAGCAGTGAGAAGACGACGGTCTATAAACTAGGAAGTGGGCCCTCAGCAGACACAGAATCTGCTGTCAACTTGATCTTGAAGCTCCCAGCCCACTGAACTGTGAGAAATAAATTACTATTGTTTAAGCCACCCAGTCTATGGTAATTTGTTATAGTAGCCCAAACAGACTAAGACAGCGATGTAGGGAGAAAAACATTATCTGTTAATACTACCAATGATCATCCTATCATGCTTTTAAAAATCTATGGCAGCACTGCCAAAACTGGACTGAATATAAGTAGACTCATTAGTATTCAAAATGGAAGCCTGAATTTATGTGCAGACATCAGATATGACAATGTTAGATTAACTTAAAAAAAAAAAAGTTAGGATTACTAAGATTTGAGAGAAGAGAGCCAAGGATGACCCTTTGTTGCTGGCTTCTCTGACCAGCCTAGTGGTACAAACAAGACTGGAAGTTGGGTCCATGTTGAATGTAGATATTAAGACTGAGCTTCCTGTAAAAGAGCAGGTACCAAACTTAAGCATACATGAGAATCACATGGGGTGCTTTTGAAAAGTACAATTTGAAATCCTCACCCAAACCCATTGATAAATCTTACAGCTGTGATCTCAGTTCATTTTAAAATAAGAATTACAGGTGACTTTGATGCAAATGCCTGATGGACACTGTTTGGGAAACAATGCTATGGGAAAAACAGCTTTTAGAGGCAGCCCACATTCCTTGGCTCTCTGTCCCCTTCCAGCAATGGAATCATTCAGGCTACTGCTTCCTTCATCACCTCTTCTCCTCTCACTGACTTTCCTGCCTTTTTCTATTAAGGACACTTGAGATTACATTGGGCACCCTCCTGGAAAATAAGAGGAAAACAAACCAAGTAAGAGATGGGCAAATATTTATGTAGACATTTCACCAAAGAAAACACAAAAATGTCTATTCCCATGAAGAGATGTTCAACATCATTAGTCATTGGGTAAATGCAAATTAAAACCAAAATGAGATAGCACTATCATTGAGAAGAAGGGCTATAATCCAAAACACGGTTAATATGCAGTGTTAGAAACCAAAACTCCTATACATTGCTGATAAAAATACAAAATGTACAGGCCCTTTGGAAAACATTTTGACAGTATCTTTAAAAAGTTGCATGTGATCCAGGATTCTACCCCTAGGTATCTACCCAAGCAAAATTAAAACCCATATCCACACAAAGACCTGTAGTAATCATTCATAGGAACAAACTAGAAACATCTAAATAGTCATCAACTGGTAAATGGAGAAACAAAATAAAGTGCATCAATACAATGGTATACTACTCAGCAATAAAAAGGAACAAACCATAAATACATCTAACAACTCTAACAAATGGATAAATCTCAAAAACCTCGTTAACTGAAAAACTCAAACTGAAATAACTATGTATTACATTATTCCATTTAAATAAAATTTCTAGAAAAAACAAAAAGTGTGTGTATATATAGCATATACACATTCTTATACAATATATATACACATTCATATACATTTGATAAACATATATATCATATATATAATGATCAGTAGATAAAACAATCAGTAGTTGCCTGGTTGCCTGGCACTGGGTATAGGAACTGAGATTGACTGAAAACAAAGACATCAGAAAATTTTAGGGATACAGAACAAAGAACAATGCATCACATACAAGGCAAGATAAAATTTTGATCAAAGTAGTCAACAAAACCTACTAAATACTAAATTTAGAGGTATAATTAAGGTTTGTAGTTCATTCTTTCTCCTTCCTTTCCTCCCTCTCTGGTTCATATATTTGTATGAATTTATCAAATACAGTTGGTCTAAGTAAGAAGAAAGGATACAGTATTAAGATATTTTAAGTGATTTTATTTTATTTAAAGTATTTTAAATGATTTTAAAGGACAGATACTAAAAATTTCGGTATGGAAATAAAAACCCACTGATACACATTAGAAGAACCTAAAGGTCATACACTCTAAAAAACAATTTGAAATAGGCTTCCCAGCTTCCTGCTAAGAGAAGCTTTTTCAGGAAACACATTAAGAAGCTTAAATTTCTAATCCTTCAATACTGACTGGGTGCTTGAAATCTGAAAATGCCACAAACCAGTAAATTGAAACTAGTCCTGTATAACATAAAACCCATGCCCATGGAGAGGAAACACAATTAAGAAAATCAAAGATTTAGAAGCAAGGCTTAAGCGTTTTAACAAATGTTATCAGGTTACAAAGCTGGCAGGCAATTGGAAGAGCCCAACCAGAAAAGAAAGTCTTTCAGCTCTTGGGTCTCTTCACTTTTCTGTCATAAAAATATGTTTAGAATGAATCATTTTTAATATAGACATAATATGCAGCTGAGTAAAAATATTTTAGCTTTACCTCTTAAATACCTGTGTTTATTTGCCAATACCTGTGCTTTGATTTAGCTTGGAACTTTACGTCTGGGATTAAATTCAGATTCAGCTAAATGGACTAATCCGAGGCAAAAAAAAAAAAAAAAATCAATAAGCCTCAATTTTCTCATCTCCTGAAATAACATTTACTTTGCACTGTCTTTTTATTTTTAGGGGTTGAAATATGTATTTATTTCATAGTTTTCCAAATAGTAAATGCTTAGGGTAGAACATTCAGGCAGATTTCTAAAGAAGAGCCCCACCTCCCAAGATTCCTGCCACTTGTTTATTGACTCAAGCATGAAACTAAGTGCTGCTATAAAATGATTTTACAGATGTAAATAAAGACACAAGACACTTGACCTATAAGTACTCAGATTATCTGGGTGGTCCTGACTCAATTAGGTAAATTATTTTAAAAATAGAATTTGCTTTAGCTGGTAGCAAGAGGGACCATCAGAGATTCAAAGTACAGGAGGGATTTGATGCACTGTCACTGCCTTGAAGATGGAGGGGCCACAGGACAAGGAATCAGGCGGTCTCTAGAGAGGAGAGCGGTTCCCAGACAATAGCCATCACGGAAGATAGGCTCTCAGTCCAGAAATCACAGTAGCCAAATCACAAATTTGGCTAAAACACCCTGAAAATAAGCTTGGAAGTGGATTCTTCCCCCTAGATCTCTAGTTTGTTTGACACTAAACAAAGGACCCAGTGGTACCTACCCAGACTTACAAACTATATAGAACTGTGATGTGGATATTGTTTTAGACCACTGAATTTTTGATGATTTGGATGGATATTGTTTTAAACCACTAAATTTTTGATGATTTGTTAAATACCAAAAGAAATCAAATGCAACGTTTAACAAAATGTAGTTCCTTTCTTTCCTTTCATATAGCCTGATAGAAACAAAGCTCATTAACTTTTTTTAAAACACAACAGTCTACCGTGTGTGGTGACTGCACACTGATAATAAGGTTTATCATACATAATTACTAAAATTATTTAATAAAGCTCATTAAAAATACTAAAACACTTTGAATCCCTTATAACTACTGTATGAAAAATATTCACAATAGTTTTCAATTTCTTATTGCACAGGTGAAGTCATTCTTAGAATCAGAATGCAGATGACCCTTGAACAACACAGTTTGAACTGTGCAGGTCCACTTATACACAGATTTTTTCAATAATAAATACTATAGGACTACAGTGTGGTTGGTTGAATCCCAGAATGGGAACCATGTATATGGAGGACAACTGTAAGTTATACGTAGATTTTCCACTGAGGGGGAGGTTGGCACCCCTAACCCCTCGATATTATTCAAGGGTCAACTGTAGTTTATGTATGAAGTTCTTCTGGATCTTTATTTAGCTCTTTTTCCACTGGTTGATGCAACCTCCATATTTCAGTAAATACAGCAAATTTCAGATGGAGGTGTATATTCATAAGCTACAAACTTAGAATCATGGTGAAGCAAAATCATAATTTACCTGGCAAGTTTTTTGACTCAACTGGTTATATAATTTATGGTAGGCTTAATTTAGGAACATCCACATTGTAGAGATACGTCAAGCCAGAACATATCTGTCTCTAATCAATTCCTATAGACTATTCCTCTTTGACACATTGTCCATGTGGGAATTAAAGTGAATTCACAGGTCTATGCAAAGGTCTAGCATAGGTGGTAAAGACCTTGATAACCTAGTGAACATTTTCCAGCTTTTCCATCAATACACATGTACATCTAAAATAACTGTGGCAGTGTAGATCCAGGCATAATTAATTCTCACCATCTTACAAAGTGATTTTCACTGTCAATACCCAAAGCCTGGAGTGCCATTTCCTTGGCTGTTCTTCTCTTGGCCCCATCACTGAAGCCACTGTCTATGGCCACTATTACCTTGTATCACGTCAGCCCTTGTTGGAGAAGGTCTTGAGTTACTGAGACAGAGGTTCAACATATTTGAGTGATTGATGACAAAGTAGCCACATTAGATCATGGAAGCCAATGGATATGGCTCATTTGAAAGGCAAGGAAGGAAGGTGAGATAGAGATAGCAGATGTCTTGGGATTGCAAAAGGGTGAGGCCAGTTGAGCAAGTTCAGGATACTGATGATTCCAAACAGACCAATAGGAAAGTCAAGAGGAAGGGAGTGGAGACGAGATGGCCAGAGGGAAGATGGAGAATCAGAACATGGTGACCATGTGACTAATGGTGATGAAGAGAAAACTTAGAAGATGTCTTTGGGGATAGTTTTCCCTTTGATTGATTTCAGTTTGCTAGTAAAGATTTTGCCTGTGTAGTAGAGCAAATTACCTTTGTGGAGTAAAAGATTGAGGGTACTGACCATGATCCTAGCATTCAGTACTTGCCTGGGCAGGGGAGTCCTAGCCAAGGTTACAAGTAAGCTTCAAGTACAATGTGCCCAGAAAGAAGCCACATTCCGTGTGAAAAATGTTAATCTTGAAAGAAAACATGCTGACTTCAAGAAACCACTGGTAAGAGGTAGGAATCTAAATACTATGGAAGATGCAGTAAATGGAAAACTGGTGCTGAAGAGGGAATTTGTTTTTTAAATGGAAAAGAAGTTTGAGGAGGAAAATAAAAGTGAAGACCCAAAAACAAGAGCTCTCAACCTTCTCTGCACATTAGGATTGTCCTGGTTGGTGTGGGGTGGACTTTTCTTCATTCCAATGGAACCCAGGGTTCCTTATCTTAAATTGAAACTTATTCCGGAAATAACCATCTTTCTAAAAGTTTATCTACCATTGGTCTAGTAATAAGGAAAAGTAGTTTTTAGTCCTATAACTGTTTAGTAACATTAGATAATTTACTTGCTATTCTTCACATCAAGATTTTATTTATAAAATGACATGTTTAGTTTATAGATGACATCTCTGGTATCCATCTATACGTCTCCCTATATAATAGGTTTTGGGATCAGATTCCTAGGGTTAAAAGTGGGAATTTACTTTCTGTTATTGTTGTTGTTGCAGGAACATGGGTCAGTTCTTTTACTTCCTATCTCTGATTTTCCTCCTTTGAAAAAGAGAGGTAAAGTTAGCTCTTACCATATAGCACAGAAATAAATAAGAAAGTATATGTACAACCAAACAATAACTAGAACATCCTAATCTTTTAAATATAAGCTCATGTATTTATATTAATTTTAAAATATAATCATAGAATATATGTGTTCAATATTCTCTTCAATAATGATATAAGACAAATCTATATAACATAGTATAAAGCACATCTATATAATTATTAATAACATATCATATGCATTTTTCTGATATAACCTACATTTGTATATTGCATATTGTTAATATGTTAATTCCCAGACTGTGAATTAAAAGTCAACTATTTTAAAATATTTTACATGATTCATTATGTGAGACGTTATGTAGTAACCTCAATATGAACATTATGTTTACTTACTTTCAAATATTTCATTTTATAGTAAACAAATAAAAGTTTCTATTTAAAATCAATTGAAAACCATTCTTAAAATTTGCTGTAGGTAAGAATACCAAACAAAGAACAATGAGAAAGCTCAACATAAACCTCACTAATGCTTTTATGAACTATGATCTATTTGACACTATTAATACAAAAAGTATCCAGCATCATTTGGTATGCACTTCAGGCAAAAATGCTATTTTTTTTTTTCAGAATTGAAAATAATTTATTCACAAACTACTAACATGTTTTAATTTGGTTTGCTATTGGAGAATGTAATTGCTCTATTTTACAATCAATTAGTGAAATAGTTACAAATATCAGCAGATTTGAACAAAGAAGGAAGATTTCTCTAATTTCATGAGCTATTGTTTAAAACCTTATAACTGAGAAAATAGGTAATTAAATGACATTTTTATTAGTAGTACAGCACCAAATTCTTAAAGCATCAGTCTTAGTAATCAAAGTAAATATAGAGGGCCTACATTTGCTTTTCAGAAAATTTGAACATGTGTTTAAAAATATCAAACCTAGCTAGGATGATCGAATACCAACATGTATATCTCTCAATATATATTTACACAATATTAGAATGGCTTATTAGAAAGTGTTAGAAAACTTACAGTTGAAGACAATGGAAAAATATTATCTTTGTTCATAAAAACACCAATGAGAATATCAATGAAAAAACATCTTAAAGTAATTACCTTTGTTTTAAGGGAAAGAAACATTTACTTCAATCTCTTCTGCTTAATAAAGTGCATTAATTTATTACAAAATGTTTTCTCTTTATTAAAAATATTTACCTTATTTGGCTAGTTATCATAAAAGTGTTATGTTTATTACATTGTAAAAGGTTTGATTAATGGAAATAACTGAAATAATAACAAAACCTTCTTTTGGAAAGCTTCATGTAATTGTTTTTTGAAAATGAGCAAATATAAGCAGAGCTTAATTGTTTTAAGTGAGGAGTGTTTCAGGAAAGGTGAATAAAACGAAATGGCTGAAGTTTATGTTAAATATAAAGAAGTAAGAAAATATTAAGGTAGAAAGATAATTCCAGGCAGGTAATGAATACCTCATTAAGAGATATGCATATTATTAAGTGCACATGGGGAGAAAGTGGAGTCTTGATCAGGTCACTGGAATGTTTCCGGAAGGTTGGGAAATGACAGTTATTGAACATCTTAGGATAAAGGTCACATAGTAATAAGTGGAAGGTCTGGCATATGAGCTAAGAAAATGTTGACTCCAAAGCCCGCCTTCCCTCTATTACACTGCACTGCAAAGCAATGTGAGTGAATGGGGAGAGAACCAGTGCTTGGATTCCTAGAACTAACCAAGTGAATGAAAGGACCTCCTTTAGAAAACGAGGCCAGGAAAGAGAGAGAATAAAGTTTTTGAGTTTTAAATAATTGCACAGGGACAATAATAATGAAACATTATAGAACTGGGGATTGTATCATGATCCACGGCTAGTAAATCTTTCTCCAGTGTGTTGGGGGTGGGTAAGGATGGGAGGTTATAGGGCATAAGAAGCAAATAGTAGTAAACCTCCTGAAAACACAGAATGGGAAGATGTGAAAAGTAGAAGTCTGGCATTAAGACAGAATTAGTCGCAGGGCAAACATGGTGTGCATTAAGCCGCAATAAACCAAGACAAAATTTTTTCAGTAACAAGGTTGGGAAGAATAACAACTCAGAAAAACCTATTTTAGTTGTAAATTAGAAAATCACTGTTGCCATTTAGACATGGAATCAAGTGTCAACATAGGATCACTCAATACAAACGAAGGACTAGTTGAAGTTGGATAAAATGAATTACTAGAAGTATACATTTCCCTGAACATTCCCTAGCAATTTCATGAAATGCTAGAATAGGGTAAGGGAAAGTCAAAGATGCTTGACACATTGGACTGACTTGATAACCATTTATTGAACTGGCTTTATTACAGTTGAAACATTGATAGAAAGAGAGTTTTCACAGTAGGTCTGTAACACTCCCTGTTTACTAGTTAGATGGAGGTGACGAATAATCTTAACTAGATCTCCTTATAAAAATGTTAGTGGCATTTACTGTTAGAAAGTACTGGAAGCTCCTATCTAAAAGATTCTTTTAGCAGAATATATTTATTCATATATATTGTTTAATGTAAACCTAGAAGTTATGGATTTATGAGGCATGGCTGACCGGAGACTGGAGCGCAGTAATATAAGCATGTTCTATTTAATGAAATGAGTATACAGAAAAGAAGTTTTGAAATCAAAACAGCTTCTTTTCTTGTGTACAGTTGCTTAAAAAAGTCTTACATTAATAGGAAATCACGGTCTGTTTCAATGGGGCATAAGAGACATTCTTAGAAGTTGCATCAGACATTTTTAATTCCTCCAGAGAAAGAAAATTTCCTCTGTGTTTGTTGTTTACCTGTTTCATTTGAGTCATCAGTGAAGTTTGGTGTGATAATGTCTGTGAATCTCATTTGACAGTTAACCTTTGTTTTAACACAGGTGATTATCTGACAATCTTCAAAAAATAAGTATTTATATCCACTGAGAATAAAAGCAGTGTTTGGTGTTATTTTTATGACTGTTGTCCAAATTATACACATAGAGAAAAGTGAAGTGTCCTTTTTATTCTACCATCATCCATCCATTGAAGAATTACCCTTCCACTGGGATTTCCTATTTAAATATTCATGTAATATTTATATTTGGCTCAATTATTTTAGAATTGTTCTGAATATTCCTTAATTCTATAAACCTTATCCAAGATAAAACTTAGCTTCACTGAATATCTAAAATGTCCTCGGCATTTTATACACATTGTCAGGAATAAACCTCAGAACACTCTGTGAAAGGAATGTTTGATTTATTTTACTCATGAGGCTAATGAGATATAGGAAAGTTAAGAAAAATATAATTTGCTATTCTCAGCAAATCTGAACCTTTTTTGGCCCTGGGGTTCTATCTTCCCTCATACTTTGTGATTGTTAGAAAACATGGCATATTAAGTAATAAAACTCCTGTGTTTTAGCCCATGATCTTTGCTTTATTTCACTTCACCCTTTGGCACAGTTATGTTTTTATCTTCTCTACTTTTCAACTCTGTCGAACAGGTCTTTTTTGTATTCTACCCTATCCCACTCACCAATATCTATAGAAATGTGTTGATTTTATCAAATAATCATTTGACATGTCTCTAAGGGCAAAAAAGTAACTTCTAGGGAAATAAGTGCTGGCTTAACATAAGGTTATGTGAATAACAACTACTTTTCCC